>NW_005187765.1:407542-410913 GCF_000239375.1 Pundamilia nyererei | reverse complement strand
CTTGCCACGAGTTCCCAGAATTCTTTGCGGTTTTACCCCTGAGTGACGTCACATTTCCAATCTCTATAAGAATGTGTTCTTTGACTGATTAAATAATGGTTACACTGACTCACTGCTCCACCTTCTGGTACAAACTGGTATTACATGGAAGTACAGCCCAGCACCAGTTTAGCTTGGGTTTCTTTTTTCTGGACACAAAGTCACAGCGGTTGTTGTTGCCTCAGAAAAAAAGTTAGATTTGGGGGAAAAAGCAAGAAGTTAAAATGAAATGTAAAAAAAATAATGTTTCTATGCACATCTGCAGTTTAGAAACATGTCAGTTTGGTAATATAAAATAAAATGTATTCCTATAACTTTTATATCCTAAGAGAACAAAGATTAAAATGTAACAGGGATAACATTTTAGAATATTAAAATCCCTCAAAGGGAAAAAAAACTTCTATCTATACTTGCAACTTCCTAAATAACATCCAGGATTATTCACTGCAGGTCCAGAAAGCAGAGCTACCTCATCAGATCCAAGTGTGACATCAGCTGACACTCTTTACAGGAGACTCCAGCGGAACTCTGTGGAGCCTGATCTCAAGGTTTTTAAGTCTGACCCTGAAACCAGAAGAGGATCTTTCTGTCTCTTCAGATTCATTGTGATCCAGTGATCACAGTCCTGCATGATCACGCTGATGCTTGCACAGAGCAGATAATGAAGTGAATGTTTTTGCACATTGGTAACAGTGAAACAGTTTATTTACAGCGTGGGATCGTTTATGTTTGGAATATGAACTGAGATTCATGAAGCTTTTGTCACACTGGTCACAGCTGAAGTTCCCTTTAACGTGTGTACGTTCATGAAGGTTACGACAACTTGATTGTGAAAAGCTCTTGTCACAGTGTCTGCACTTGTATGGTTTCTCTCCTGTGTGGACTCGTTTATGCTTTCTAAGGTCACATGCAGTGGTGAAGGATGACCCACACTGGTCACACACGTGCTTTTTAACCCCACTGTGACAGAGTTCATGTTTTTTTAATTCACTCGGTGTGGGGAAGCCTTTCCCACATTCTTTGCAGTAGTTCATTTTATCTCCAGTGTGTCTACGCTGATGTAATTTTAGGCACCGCTGCTGATTGAAAGTTTTTCCACAAAGGTCACAACGAAACGCTTTCCCACCACCACAGCGATGACAGGGTTGAGAACTGGATCCATCTGTGTCGCTCTGCTTCTAAACAAAGACACAAACACAGTGTAAGTCGGGGAATTCCTTCAACATTTTTGCAAGAATTAATAAATAGCACATTAGAATTGATGAACTGCCCAGCACTGCCGTTTAATGCGGTATAATCCCTAACAGGCAAACAGTTTATTTTCTAGAATTTTTCAAAACAGTTTCCTGTTCGTCATTTCCTTGTTTTCTTTCTGTCCTGTCAATTGAGGTCAAAATAAATAAACGAGGAAAATACATACCTCACAGTAACTGCACTTGTAGAGTTTCTTTCTGGTGTGGATCTGTTGGTGTTTTTTCAGGAACCGTAGAGTTGTAAAAGCCTTATTACACAGGTCACATTTATAAGGTCTCTCCATAGTGTGTGTAAACAGGTGGTGGTGCAATTCTGTGTCTGTTGCGCACTTTTTGCCGCATTGATCACAGTAGTAATCACCATGTAGAGTGTGAGTGGGTAGTTGTATATTTTGGTATCCTAACTGGCTGAAAGTTTTTCCACACATGTCACAGTCCTCCACCTTAATTCCAGGGTGGGTAACTTGATACATCGTTGAGCTGCTACACTGAGTGAAAACTCTGCCACACTGATCGCAGCTGAGCGCTTTAACTTTGCAGTGTATGAGTTGGTGTGTTTTTAAGTGTTCAGGCTTAGTAAAAGATTTTCCACACAAGTCACAGCTAAATTGTCTCTCTTCAGTGTGGATGAGTTGATGACATTTCAGGTTAGACTGCCCAATAAACTCCTTCCCACACTCGTCACAGCTGTATGTTTCCTCCGCCTTATTTCTGTGAAGTTTGTTGGCCTCTTGAGAGCACTGACTTCTCTCTCCATGTTGGTCCTGCAGTGACAGAGATACAGAGGCAGTGAGTGAAATGCAGTCCTCAAACAAACTGAACCTCCCTCCATTAACACTTTTGAAGATGCCAACTGCCACTAGAATTTTAGATGATTCCCTAAAATATTTAAATACAGAAACAGTGACTAGATCAAAAGAAAGAGGACAATATGTCTGTGAAGGCTCTCAATCATCCAGGTCATCGTAGTCAAAGGAGCTTGCAAAGAAAAGCGTCTGGACTTCTTTAAGTTTCCTTGAAGACGTTTCACCTCTCATCCGAGAAGCTTCTTCAGTTCTAAGAGTAACTGGTGGAGAGTCCCAGATTTTAAGCCCTATGGGAGTGTTCCCGTGGACGCTGTATTGATACTCTATGTAATCACACCTTCACTAAAACCTTGGCTGGTTGTGACCCATGACCTTTTACGATTAGGTAGAGGATCAAAAGGGTGTCCATGGATCTGATTTCACTTTTATCTAACATATTCCACATGGCAGTACCTTTGTCTTCTTACATGAAGATAATAGAGTTAATTATTTGTCCGTCTAAAGCAGTGGTTCCCAAACTTTTTTTTTGCTAGGCCCCCCCTTTGTTTGACAACACAAATCTTCACAAAAAACAAACAAACAAACAAAAACAAAAAAACACATCCTCCAACCACACACACATATTTTGTTTTCAAACTTCATTCATGACTTTCTACAATGGCAGATAGAGACAAAATACTGTTAATCTGACTATCTTCAGGTTTTACACACTCACACATAAACACGCAGTTACTGTCCCTCCATGTAGAAAGGCAGAAGCGTCACTGTGTAATTATCTTACATGTAGTTGTTTTTTTCCTATGTAATAACATTCAACATAGTTATCAATACATTTTTCAAAAATGTCTCTCTGTGCAAAATGGGTTCAAAACATAAACAACTGTGGGATCCTGTTTGTCCGTGATTTGGACAGGGGGAACAATGATGAAAAAATATTGCCGTAAACAGTTTATTTTGCAACACCACTAAACAAACGATAGTGTAAAATGTTCTTGAAACTCTCAATTTACCTGTCATGAATGAAGACCAGAATAAACAACTAGCCTCTGAAATAATGGTAAAGGAGTTAGAAAATGCCATGAGAAACCTGAAAACTAATAAATCGCCAGGAAGTCATGAGTTCACATCTGAATTCTACAGGGAGTGCAGAATTATTAGGCAAGTTGTATTTTTGAGGAATAATGTTATTATTGAACAACAACCATGTTCTCAATGAACCCAAAAAACTCATTAATATCAAAGCTGAATGTTTTTGGAAGTAGTTTTTAGTTTG
>NW_005187765.1:400596-406276 GCF_000239375.1 Pundamilia nyererei | reverse complement strand
AGGCTTTCGAGCCTATACAGCTTGGAGTAAGACAACATGCATGAAGAGGATGATGTGGACAAAATACTCATTTGCCTAATAATTCTGCACTCCCTGTATGAAGCATTCAAAGAGGATCTTATTCCTATACTGAGAAAAACATGCAATCTTCGCCTTCACTGAGAGCCAAAAGAAGTTTGGCTCTCAGCGAAGGCGGTCGCACTTTCCTCCTCTCCTGCCCTTATCTTCCCTGCTTAGCTTCTTATGTCCTTGTCTTCTCTTGTGGTTTTACTTACTTTTCCCTGGAACACTCTCTCACAGTCTGTTTCTAAACCTAAAAGAGGAATTATGGATTTGATCAACTGGTCTCTGAATGCAATTGACACCCCTTTCTCAACGAGAAGTCTGGGCTTGGGTGAGCCTGAGTGCTGAAGATATCTACCTATTTGGAACCATGGTAACAGGGTTCTGATCGGAGCTGGCTTGGCCCTGACTTATCGAAGAATTAAGGAAGCGGAACCGGCTGTTCAAACCCCCACAAGGCTGCCCGCTGGGATTGGAACGATGGGAGAGGCGTGAGTTTCTCAAAATGGGCTCATTGAGTGCAGCACGGATAAGATCGTGGAGAAGCTTACGGCTGCTGTGAATACTTGAATAAGATCTCTGACTGCAGACTGGATACATCTCGGAAGGGCTAGCCCGGAATAACATCTCTGGGCGCAAATTGGATGACATCTCGGGGAGGCACACTGCCGTGAGTTCTCAGAATCGGCTCCTTGAGCACAAGAAATGACAACATCACAGAACGCAAGTATGGCGAAGCTCGCGGCTCTCCAACGGGAGATTGAGTGACCAGTGTTGGACTGTAGAACTGCTTTGAAATTCATATGAGCTGTTCGCACTAAAGTAAAAAGCTCCATTACTTCATGCGGAGACCCCTTTGGCGCCAGCGGCAAGGCTGGAGCCGAACAACAACACCCTGATAACGACTGTGTTTAGTCTGTTCCTTCCCGTTCCATGCAAGGCCACCTGGGTTGGCTGGAAGACTGGCAGGGAGAAGGACACTGTCTCAGCTGAACTCTGGACACACACACACATACATATACACTGATGTGCACACATTGATCCCCCCTCCCTTTCCAAACGCCTTCGATGCTTGTCCCCTCCCGGGGAAGATGGCAGTCGACTGGACCAGCGCAGACATGCTGCAGGACCGGATGCGCTGCCTACACCGGCTCTCTCACCCTTTACCCGCCCCTGTTGCTTGTCTTGTGTTTCTATGGTGTGTTGATAGTCATGTGCTTTTTGTGCTGAGGTGTTTTTTCTGTTATCAAACTGTTCTCCCACTAGGAGCTCAGTCTGAGTGGAGTTTTTTTTCTCCTCCTCTTACCTCATGTTATGTATTTTCGTTGTTTTTTCCTATCAGCCGACCTTTCTGACATGTCTTCCCAATGTGATGTTTGTGTAAAGTTGGTCAGAAGGTTCCTTTGTAAGTGTGCATGCGCCATTAGCGTGCTGCCTGCTGTAACCCTAATTTCCATCGGGATTAATAAAGTATTCTTATTCTGATTCATTGGGCACTTGAAAAGGCACAAATCCCACCTACCTGGAAAGAAGCAATTATATCTCTCATACCGAAGAAGGCCAAGGATAAGAAAGAATGTGGGTCCTAAGGCCAATTTCTGTACTTTATGTAGCTTACTGTATCTATACATCCATTGTGACAAAACGAATGGAAAAAATACTACTAACCTGATACATAATGATCAAGCTGTCTTTATACATAAACGTCAAAGCCAGGGTAACGCAAGACGCACTTTACACATAATGAACTAAATACAACAACATGCAGTTTATTTAAAAACGTATACGGCATATGCTTTCCTATAAGTTACATGGCTGATTTTAACCCTGTATTGCCTAATCGAATCCTAGATAATTTGACTACTTAATTTCTTCCAGTTGCCTTTCTTTGCCCCACTATTTCCTGTACACTGTCTTTCCTTTGACCCATGTGTCCCACTTGTACTGACACTTCTTTTTCTTGCCTTTCTCAATTTTATGCCGATGACATCCAGCTGTGCACGTCTTTAAAGGCTCATCAGATAAATGAGCTTCTAGCCTAGTTGAGGGAATAGTGACGGGCTCTCCAGTAATTGCTTTGTTTTAAACTCTTGCAAGTCTGAGTGTAATGTCTTGTAAAGTAATGCACAGGAATGTGAGATGTGAGAACCACAATGAAAATGACATTACAGAAGAAAATTGTGTATTGGAAAATTTCTTATATTAAGAATTGTGGCTTTAATATAAAACTGATTAACAGAACATGTGTTTCATCTTTACAAGTCTTGTTGCTTGAATTTCAGTAATGCATGTAGGAACAAGGCTAAATCTGGTGCCAGTTATAATGCTAATCACACAGCAGCAGCTGATAAAGTCCACACAGTTTCTTCCTCACCTTTTGTGTTGAATCCATCGTGACTGAGCTGAGTCCAAGTGGCTGAAAATGTTCCTCTGCTGCTCAGCGGTGATCAGCTGGGACACAAAACAGATCTTTATTAGGATTCCACTAGAGCTGCAGCGATTCATCAAGTAACTTGTTCATAAAAAAATTTGCTTCCATGACTACTTTAACACTGTGGCTCTCAGTTGTCGACATGTAAGCGCTTCGTTGCGGAAATTTAGTGCATTAAATTAAACAAGTCACACTGCTGGAGCGCTGTACAAGCAGGATACTTCATTCACTGGCAGTCTCCTACATGCCTTCACTTCTGCTACATGCAGGGGTCGCGGGGTTAACATAAGGGCATAACATATGCATAGGACAAGGAAGGGTGTATGTTAGCATACAATGAAAAAATTCTTCTACAGTTTCGTGACTGTTTTACTCATATTTGTGACTAAATACAGACATGCAATGAAACAGATCTACTAGCACATGGTAATAAAATTTTACATTAAACCCATGCAGTCCCCACTTTTGAAATAAAGTTTGCAGATGAATTGTTAACTTGGTTTGATAGTGTTTAAATCAGGAGGCTTGCTGAAGGCTGACAACAGCAGCCCTACATTATATGACAGTGATGCCTTTGAACATCAGGGGTGAATCTAAAGGGGGGCTTGGGGTGCACTACACCACATTTGTTTCAGGACTTTAGTAGTATTAGTATAATTGTATTAAATAATTACATATTAAAAAAAAGTAAAAATATACACTACTGGTCAGTAATTCCTACAAGTGTTTCAACTTTTCTGGATCATTTCCAGCCCCCTGTGTCTGCATAAAAGCAGTGTTGGAACACACTGTGGTACCATACCCCCATGAGCACCAGCTGAACAGTATTTTACTGCAGAAAGTAGTGTGTTGCAAAAAAAATTCCAAGAACAGGGAATCAACAATGGAAGAGAGACAGACCAAGATAAGACTTCAATCCTTGAGCTAAGAGAAGTACTGCTGGGCCATGAAGCACCGCCATCATTCTCCTAGTCATTAATAATCTCTGGTTCTCTGTCACAGCATGTCTTTGTCATGTCTTTCTCAGTTCCTCACACCAACAGGTCTCTGCAGAAGGCTGCCCCTCTCCGAGCTTGGTTTGCTGGAGATTTCTTCTTGTTAAAAGGGAGTTTTTTCTTTACACTGTCACCAATGCACTTGCTCATAGGGGTCATCCGGTGTAGGGTCTTTATCTCATAATATAAAACACCTTGAGGCAACTGTTGTTGTGATTTGGTGCTACATAAATAAAATCTAATTGAACGGAACTTCTTCATTCAGCTGAAAATCTTCTGTAAACAAAGTAAAATCAAACCCAACATTCAATCCACAACATGATTAAAAACATTCCTCTTCTCCCAAATCAAGAGCTGCACATTAACCACCACAATATATTTGTCTTATTATACTCTATGCTTTTAAATATTCTGCTCTCAGAGGAGGCGGATGCATCTTTCACCCTCTCCTTATCTTCCCTGCTGCTGCTTCTATATCCTTGTCTGGTCTCGTCTGACTCTAACCCTGAGAGCCTCTCATTCTTGCTCTTGTTCTCTAAAACCTAAAGAAGAAGAACTGTGGATTTGATCAACTGGTCCCTTAATGCAATTGACAATGTATTCTCGATGAGAAGCCTGGGTTCGGGAGAGCCCGAGTGTCCTGGAGGGACGTTCCCTGCCGCATACATGATGGACGGTTGGCAAAAGTAGCAGGACTGTCTATTGAGGACATTGAAGACATCTACCCGTTCAGAACCATGATAACAGGGCTCTTGAAGGTTGACGCCAACGAGAACAACAATTCTTCCACGAGATACGATAACAGGAACAAACTGACTCTCCTGCCCGATCCCTCAAGGCCACCCGCGTAGGCTGGGGACTGTTGATCGTCACCTAATAGGCGTAAGGACACTTTCTCAGGCTGAGCTCAAGACACACATCCCGACACGCTTGCACACATTTACAATGATACTGATATGCCCTCACCATCACCCTCCCTTCCTCGAATCCAACACCTCCTCCCATCAGATGTGGACAGCGGCTCATCAGGACGTGCGGTCGCAAGATTGCAGCATCCCAGATGCAGCTGTGTACATTGGCATACCCCCCATGCTGCTTGTCTTGTGTTTCATAGTGTTATGATATCTGTGCTTTTAAGTGCTGGAGTTTCTGTCTTCTCCTCATGCCGAGTCCTTTTGGGGAAGTAGTGGCAGAAATTCTTTTTTTCTCCTGATCTGCCCTTCTGTGTTACACATTTCATTATTTTTGCTACCTAGCCTGACCTGTCTCCCCAATATGAAGTTTGTGTATTGTATGAACGGTCGGCAAGGTTTGTCATCTCAGTTGCAGGAAACTGCAACCAACAAACAAAGGCATCCATTCATCAATTAACATTGTTTGCTTTCATCTCTGTTTCGTTAGATTTTGGTAACATCTTCCTGTTCATCACTTTACAGCAGCCACACTCACTACAATGAGACTTTGTAGGAGTTCAGTTCCTCTCATGTGCTCATCCACAGCAGCTGGACATTAAACTTTATTGTAATCCCACAAAGGAAAAATTCACTTGTTGCAGCAGCACAATGGAAAGGAAGGAAAGAGGAACTTGAGATGTATGAGAAAACAATAAAACAAAATACATGAATGATATACATGATGATACATGAAAATGAATGAAGAAGAAAAATTAGCTGTGTTTATGCAGGTGTTCAGCCTCATTAACAGCTGCTTTCTAAACAGGAAGCAAGTTCATGTGAGCTTTGGTCTCACTCAGAGTACACAGATCTGCCAGTAGGGTGGTCTAAAAGATGTTTCTACACTGCACATGATTTAGAGATACATAAATATTTCTATCCGGAGTACAAACCACTTCATGTCAAATCTAACGTTGTTAAGTGACTTTTCCAACAGTCTGTTGATTTACTCCTGAGGCTGACCTAACAGCACAGGCTTATTGTCTGAGAAAAGCTGCCGATGAGCCAAAAAAACCTTCAACTCTGAAAAGTCAGCAAAGAATAAGAGAGAGAGAGCTGGCATCAAGGTTAGAGACACTATCTCACAGGAACAAAAGAGAGAGAACACCAGAGGGATTTGCTGCTTATCTCTTTAGAAAACGGGTCCAGGGCCACATGTTCACCTGGAAAATAAAGTTTATAGTGACCCTGATACTGCAGCAGATCGCTCTGACTTCCTGTTATCACTTAAATAGAAA
>NW_005187765.1:398476-399802 GCF_000239375.1 Pundamilia nyererei | reverse complement strand
GAAATCATGATCCACATCTCAGGTAGAGAGGAGGCCTCCTTTTAACATAAATAGAACTTATTGAATAGAAATATAAGTTTAGGGGCTTTCTTTTCATTTACGTGTTTCAGCGACTTACTCGAGAGTTTAAAATCATCCAGCCATCTGTTTACACATGGTTTAGCTTGAAATGTCTGCATTTGTGAATAAAACATTTCCCAGTAACAAGACAGTCCCAATCACCAAGTCTAACTTTGGGTTCTCAGCAACCATCCCAAATTTAACTACAGTCAAATGTGGTAACTGAATTCCCCTGGACTGTAGCCAGCTCCACATGTCAGTCCTGTTGCTGTTCCTCCATATGATATTAAAATGAAGATTATTTATAGACTCAATTAGTTTTGGAGAGGCTGATAGATTAGTCTGGACAGACTGTATATTTAAGTTAGCAAGATTCTCCCAAACAGTGTTTTGTCCCTCTGCAGCCACCTGTTAAAACTGACTTACACTTTTCTATATTAGGACAGATATTCTTATTTTCTTTTAATATCTTATTGCTGCAAACGACACTGCCCAGATATCGCAGGTCCTTTTTAATCTGTATATTGCTGATTGACTGCAGGGGGCACTCATGCAGAGCTAGTATCTCACATTTATTTATATTCAGCTGTAGGCCTGAAGCTTTGGAGAAGTGGTTGATCACCTGTAAGGCTGAAGGGAGCTGGTCCTCATTTCTCAAAAACATGGTGGTATCATCTGCCAGCTGACTGATTATGATCTGTTCACCCATCACATTTAGTGTGACTGTTTTTAATCAGAATAGATACTCCATCTGTCCCTGGAGACGTGTTTAGGGCCACTTTAATGACCACTGAATCCCATTCCTCAATTTTGAATCAAACAAATCTAAAAAGTTTGTTAGTACACATGTGAGATTATGAATCTTACTAAAGAAACCATCAGCATCTACTGCAGAATAATCTGAGGTGTCATGGTCCCGAGTCTGATGACTCAGTGTTTTTGTTTTGATTAATATTACCTTGTGTTTTTGTTTAATCCTGGTTGTCTTGAGATTTTCTAGTTCTCAGGTGTTGGTTCCCGTTTTATTTTAACAGTCCTGTTCTGTAGTGATGGCCCGCTTGAAGCTGACGCTCCGAAGCGTGTGTCGAAAAAAACAACACACTGGTTCAGAAGCACTGTGTCGAGGCTTGCTTCGTTTGGCATAAGTCACGTGACCAGTGACGTCCGAAGCTTCATTACGCACGTAACTGCTTCGGTACCTGATTCAAACAGATATAAGGAAGTGAATCATCCACGGGATTCGTGGAGTGTGTTGATGGTGACAGA
>NW_005187765.1:390257-396977 GCF_000239375.1 Pundamilia nyererei | reverse complement strand
CCACCAGATGTCACCGGAGAGGACTGTGTTGAAAAGCTTCGAGTAATGAACCGTTTTTCAATACAAGCTTCAGTGCTTCGGAAAGCTTCATTTGGCCATCACTACTGTTCTGTGTTCCCTGTCTCGTCTGCCTAATTAGTTCCAGCTGTGTTTCCCTCCTCTCTCAATTCTCCTATTTCTTAGATGTGTATTTTAGTCCTCTGTGATCCCTTGCTTATTGTCGTGTCAGCAAAGTACTGTGTACTCAAAGTTTTGTGATTAACATGCTGTTGAAACTAAGATATTAAAAAAAAAAAACTATGGACTGTTCTGTTCAAGCATGAAGATTCCCTTTAAAGACATAAATCAACTGCAGGAGATCGTGGTTTTATTGAAGGCAACATGAGGATCTGTTCTGCAAAACAAATACGAAAACAAGCAGAGTTTGTCGGACAAGATGGTACAGTAAAGCTTCAGAATCCACACCAAGCCTCGGTGGAGCAGGAAATGGATGATAAGCCCTCTCGGGAGCCCAAAATTGACGTGGACGTTAAAGAAACGTCAGCTTTGGTAAACTGGAGAGGCCTTGCAATCCCACCAAAGAAGAGGAAATCATTCCTCTCCACTTGTCCTTAATGGTTCCACTCGGGCTGCGAAAATGAAAAAAGTAAAGCTAGGGCTGTTAAAAAATGGAAATAATCAACTTGGCAAAGGACAATACTGTGTCATGAACATCAGTGTGTAACAGTCACAATGGTGTGGTGTCCCTTTAAGACACCCAAGTCGAGGGTTGATGGTGTCATCAGTTTGTGCCACTGCTCTCTCTCTCTGGGATTATGAGGACACGTACCTGCACGCTTGTGCTTAACGAGGGACGGATTTATGTTTTCTTCTCCAGACCTTTTGTTTTGTTTTGTTTGCAACGCTTGGGTTGTATGAACGCTGGGCGTTATGTTGTTCAGCCGCAGCCATTCAGCCGGGCTTTTATATGGTTGTTGAAGGCGTATTAAAGAACCACCGTGGATTACCGATACCAGTGTGGGTGTGTGTTCTTCCGACTAGCCTGCTAGGTGTTTTGCCGCCTCCTCTCAACCACACAACACAACCCAACGTTACAAGTGCCTTTGATGCCTTCTGTCTCAGTATTTGCTGCGCTTTGTGTGACAGTCTCTCTGCTCAAAACACGTTGAATAGCTCAGAGGAGAATAAAGTATTCCAGCTTGTGAAATCCCTTGCTTCAAAGTGGAAAAGTTCAAGGGGGCCACTGTATATAACCATAGCATCTGAAAACACCAGCATATGTTCTCAAGCTGTGCTCTACACTAAGGAATGATGGCAAGAATTCACGAAAGAAAGTCCTTTTTTATTTTGTGAGTTAGATGATGGAAATAGCTGTTATTTTTCAGTTATTGTATTAAACTTAAGAGGCTCAGACAGTTCTATGCATTTATCTTTTCTAACAGGAAACATGCCTACATTGTTCTGATAGTTTGCATTTTGTTACCAGCAAATGAACATTTTTCTCCAACAGAAAGAATGCTTTATCTTATCTGCTATATTGTTTTACTTTTACTTCGTGAATCATGAAAAATTATTAATAATTTTAAAATGATAGCGGCACAAAGGAAAAATGTTTGCAGCACAAATGTATGACATTAATTTTGTTTGGCTCGTGTAATGTGGAGTGGCTTGTTGACCTTTTGATCTTTACATTTTCATTAATATCTTTAAAACAGAAGCAGCACAAATGAAAGTTTTTGCAGCACAAACGTTTGACGCCACTTTTGTTGGATTTGAAGAAGGTGGACATGCAGCTAAACAAGTCACTCCTGGACTGATTGGAGAGAGGACCAGAGAAAACTACAGAGTCCGACATGGCTTTCCCCCCCGACATGTTGTCATATCATTTTTGATTGGTCAAAACAACGATAGTATTCTGGGAAAAACATTGCGGATAATTTTTTTATAACTCTGGTTTTTCTTGGCCTAGCAACACAATTTAAAAACTGATTTATGGTTTGAAGTCGACACAACACTTTTAGCACAAAAATGGGGGAATCAGGGTTATCTTGGGTTGATACATCATCTTGTTGCTATGTCATCTTAAATTAGTCATGTGATTGGTTTACCATGACTACTTCATTCTGCCTGAGCCAATCAGCTGCACTTGTGCGATTGTTTCGCTCCTCCCAGCTCCCAGAAAGCTAAAGACAGTTTTAAGCGTCAGCGTGTTGAAAAAACTTAAAGTGTCAGCACCACATTGTAGTCTTAATAACTGTAACACCATTGTAACGATAGAAATAGTACTTAGATTACAAGTTACTGAAAAAGTACCGGGGTTAGTATCAAAATGTATTGATATTTTCTTACAACCCTAGTTATGAGGAATGTATCTGTAACTTGTTAAATCTGTGCCTTGAAGAATTAAGACGTTCCTGAAAATGGCAATTTTATTTATATCACACATTTCATTACATGTAAAGTAAATATTCTTAACACAAAAGATAAAGACATAAAAACCTGTGAAGGTTTACAATACTTTGAAATCAGCAAACAGCACTAAACTAAACCTAACAACACCACCAATGAAAAAAAAAGGTCTGGAGTCTGTTTTTAATGTATACAAAGATGTAACAGATGTCAAGTCAGCAGGTGACAGGACCACAGTAACAGAAAGCATCTTTGGACTGCAATTAAAATAGAGGCCCAAAAACTGACCCATTCTACTTTTAAATACTGTAGAAACAACAAGTAGGCCTGCAGTGTGAGAGCAAAGTGCTCTAATAGGGTGATATGGTACTACAAGGTCAAATAAGATGGGGCCTGATTATTTAAGACCTTGTATGTGAGGAGCAGGATTGTAGATTCAATTCTGGATTTAACAGGAAGCCAATGAAGGGAAGCCAAAACAGGAGAAATCTGCTCTCTCTTTCTAGTCCCTGTCAGGACTCTTGCTGTAGCATTTTGGATTAACTGAAGGCTTTTCAGGGAGTTTTTCGTTTTCAAGCTGAGTCCTGGGGTGACTTCTTAAGTAATGGTTAAACTACTGTCAGCTTGAATGTCTGTGATACATAGACAATTAATAGATAAGTCAGACATTTCTTTAATTATACTACTACCATACTATAACTACAACTAAATAGCACTGTTTCCAAGTGGAGGAAAGATTTTAATGTAATAAGGATATTTTTAAGCATTACAATTCAAATAAACATTAAAGAAAACAAGAAAATTTAGAGAAACCTGATGTATAACAGATGAGGGATTCCAGCAGAAATTACAGCAGCTTTCACATCAAACTTCTCAAATGCAACAGAACTGTCTGTCTCTTCAGATTCATTATGATCCAATGATAAGAATGATTTCAGCCATTGTCATGATCACGCTGATGTTTGCACAGAGCAGATAATGAAGTGAATGTTTTTGCACATTGGTAACAGTGAAACAGTTTATTTGCAGCGTGGGCTCGTTTGTGTTTGGAGTATGAACTGAGATTCCTGAAGCTCTTGTCACACTGGTCACAGCTGAAGTTCCCTTCAATGTGTGTATGTTCATGTTTGTTACGACTCCATGACAGTGAGAAGCTTTTGTCACAGTGTCTGCACTTGTATGGTTTCTCTCCTGTGTGGACTCGTTTATGCTCTTTAAGCTCACCTGCAGTGGTGAAGGATGACCCACACTGGTCACACACGTGCTTTTTAACCCCACTGTGGATGAGTTCATGTTTTTTTAATGCAGTTGCTGTGGTGAAGACACTCCCACATTCTTTGCAGTAGTTCAGTTTCTCTCCAGTGTGTATACGTTGATGTAATTTTAGGCTCTGTTGCCAACTGAAAGTTTTTCCACAAAGGTCACATCGAAAGTCTTTCCCACCACCACAGTGACGACAGGGTTGAGAACTGGATCCATCTGTGTCGCTCTGCTTCTAAACAAAGACACAAAGACAGTGAGAGTCAGGGAATTCCTTCAACATTTTTATCCTTTTATCCTGACCTGAAATAAAGAGCATCTCTGCCAACGTTTAATTACTATTTAATGTTTACATTGTAACATACAGATTACTGGGATATAATAAGGCTTCCTTTTTTCTTCTGAAAAACGTTACCAACGATCCACTTAAAGTATCCGATATATTTTAATGTACAATAGCTACATGTGGTGCATGAAATTTCACACTTTTTAATTCATGTCACTTTTCAAATGCAGATGAATGTATTTGATGAAGAGGAACAGCAACAAGCACTGGCACTCTGGCTGCAAGCACACTCTCACCATAAGTTGAGGACATTAATAAAATTAGACTATTAAAAATCAGTAGATTTTTTAGGCAGTCAGGTGGACGCACTGATTGGTTTTAGTTAGATGAACCTCCTGTTGTTCAGTTAGTGAATGCAAGTAAAATGGACTGGTTCTTATATTGCACCTTGAGTGCTCAGGTAGAGTAGAAAAGTGCTTTGTACAGCATGTCTTATTCACACATTCACACTCATCAATACAAACACTTTTTCTAAGCTAAAGTGCTTTCTGGGGTGGCTGTAGTTAAGGAGGTAGACCATAACACTAGAATAAGATTGTTTAACACTACAATAACGCTAATGGTATTGTACTACAAAAAAACAAAAAAACAACAACAATCTGTTACTGAGCTAACACTAATGTTAACACTGTAGTTGCTCAGTTAGTCAATGCAAGATGACACAGTTAGAGCTGGGCATTTAATTTTAAACTAAATTGCAGTTTCAGCCTTATATTACACTGAAAATAAATTGAGATAAAAACTAATTTTTGTTTTTATTTTCAATGAAAAACAATGATGTTGTCTAATGTTTCACAATCATTGTGCTGTTCTCATTCTTCCTTAAAAACTCAAACTCACTTGCTGTTCAGAGGTTTCAATAGAAACCTGTGGCAGGATCATTAACGGTTTCAGCTGCAGTATTTGCAGAGGTAGAAGTTTACAAGAAGGATGCTTCAGCCAAAAACATCCAGTGAAGTTTCGGGTTTATTTCTACCATATAACTCTGTGTTCCCTACCCAGACTGCCCAGCAAATAAGAGTCTATTATAAAATTATACTGACCATCATGCTGGGTAAAACTAGCAAACAATTTCATAAGTATAAGTACAAGAATAAGTTCAGATGTGATTGTTTTGAAAGCCCCACTTGCCAGGTCTCCTGTGGAAGCATGTATATAAAATTATAAGATAAGAAATACATACCTCGCAGTAACTGCACTTGTAGATTTTCTTTCTAGTGTGCATTTGTTGGTGGATGCCCAGGCAATATGGAGATTTAAAAGCCTTGTCACACAGGTCACATTTATACGGTCTCTCCTCAGTGTGGGTATACATATGTTTTTGTAATTGGCTGTACTTAACAAACGGTTTGCCGCACTGATCACAGCAGTACACATCCTGTCCAGTGTGAATGCGCTGGTGTTTATTTCGACTATCTATCAGGCTGAACATTTTTCCACAAAAGTCACAGCTGTATGGCTTATTTCCAGAATGGGTAACTTGGTGCACCCGTAAGTTGCTGTTGCAAGTAAAAGATTTCCCACACTGTTCACAGCTGTATGCTTTAACTCCACTGTGGATAAGCTTATGCTTTTCCAAGCCATCTTTCCGGGTAAAACTCTTCCCACATTGATCACAGCTGTATGGTTTAACTCCAGTGTGAATGAGCTTATGCTTTTCCAAGACTTCTCTCCGGGTAAAACTATTCCCACATTGATCACAAGTAAATGGTTTAAGTCCAGTGTGAATGAGTTGGTGTGTTTTTAAGTGACCAGACTCAGTAAATGATTTCCCACACTGAGCACAGGTATATGGTCTAACTCCACTGTGGATGCGCTTATGCTTTTCTAAGTCAGATTTCCGGAGAAAACTCTTTTCACATTCATCACAGCTGAATGGTTTAACTCCACTGTGGATGCGCTTATGCTTTCCTAAGCCATCTTTCCCAGTAAAATTTTTCCCGCATTGATCACAATTGAATGGTTTTAATCCACTGTGAATATGTTTGTGTATTTTTAAGTTTCCAGACTGAGTAAAACTTTTTCCACACACATCACAACTGAATGGTCTCTCTCCAGTGTGAATTAGTCGGTGTTTTTTTAAGTGACTAGACTCAGTAAATGATTTCCCACACTCATCACAGCTGTATTTTCTCTCTCTCTTTCTTCTGTGAGATTTGTTGGCCACCTGAGAGCGCTGACGTTTAGCTCCATGTTGGTCCTGCAGTGACAGAGATACAAACAGAGGCAGTGAGTGAAATGCAGTCGAGGAACAAACTAAATCTTCAAACTTCATCCATTAATTCTAGTTTTAAACCTAGCTGGAGTGTCACAAAATGCCTTATTTATCTGACTTCCACCTACTGGTCGAACTAAGCAGGTCAAAGGGATAGAAAAAAAATTACCCTGGGTCTGTGGGCGGATTGCCCCTCTTGGGTGATTGTACCTGGACCCGGGGGTATAGAGTATGTTTGGGGAGTGTGAGTGTGTGTACAGTGTTCATTTCTATTTGTCTTCAGTATTTGTATATGTATATATGTATGTATGAGGGTGGGAATGCTTGTGAGTGAGTGAGTCCTTTATTTGTCACATGCAAAGTTTGGATCCCACTGACATCACATGGGAAGAGAGATCGGAGACAGGTAGGCCTCTGTCAGTGCGCCCCAGGGCAGCTGTGGCTACAATGTAGCTTGCCATCGCCAGTGTGTGAATGTGTGTGTGAATGG
>NW_005187765.1:377844-386435 GCF_000239375.1 Pundamilia nyererei | reverse complement strand
TTTTCCACAAATGTCACAGCTGTACGCTTTAACTCCACTGTGGATGACTTGGTGTTTTTTAAAGTTTGAAGCCTGGGTAAAAGACTTTCCACACAAGTCACAGCTGAATGCTTTAACTCCACTGTGGATGAGTTGATGTTTTTTTAAGTTTCCAGATAGAGTAAAATCCTTCCCACACTCGTCACAGCTGTATGTTTTCTCTTTCTTTCTTCTGTGAGGTTTGTCGGCCTCCTGAGAGCGCTGACTTCTCGCTCCATGTTGGTCCTGCAGTGACAGAGATACAAACAGAGGCAGTGAGCAGGGTCACAGAGTGTGAGCAATCTGATGCGACTTAATTTCTCAATGGTGCAACAAAAAACATAAAAGTCCTAGGCCGCACCGCTGCCACCAGGCGTTCGATTCCTGTTTTCCAAAAGTGACCTCTGACAGAAAAGCCTCATTTCTGCTGTTTAATAGCAAACAAATGCAAACTTTTTAAAATGATGACAGATTACAAACGCTCAGCTGTGTCTGTAATCAAACCTCTGTAACTTTGCTCTGCTTCAATGCAGCAGCATCAGGTAATGTTCATGTGTTGATTCATGGTTTTCTTCAGTTTTTGGTCGACTGCAGGATATTTTAAAGGTCATCTGCCATAAAAAGCAGATAACCCTATTTTATCCTCAGTTACTTTGACACAAAGACATCTGCAGTGATGCTCACACCTCTGATGAAGTCACACATGTATCAGTACTGATAAATGATCAGAATTATAATATTTCTGACTGTCTGAGGCAAAATTGTATCAAATCGGGACCTTGTGAATCGGAATCGAATGGATTATAGAAATCAGTGATGATACCCAGCCCTAGTGAGTGGCCTAGGCACGACAGACGTGGATGTAGCTGTAATAGGAAAAGAACTATTGCTAACTTTTCTGTTAAGGCCTGATCCTTCTGAAATTCATAGCCAGCTCTGACACGGAACCATCAATCTCTGAACGCTGAAAAAGCTCAGTGTATCCATCCATCCGCTTCTGCTTTCCAGGGTCGCCAGGCGTGCTGCAGCCTATCCCAGCTGTCAGAGGGCGAGAGGCGGGGTACACCCTGGACAGGTCGCCAGTCTGTCGCAGGGCCAACACACAGGGACAGACAACCGTTCGCTCTCACATTCACACCTATGGGTAATTTGGATTTATCAGTTAACTTATCCCCACAAACTGCATGTCTTTGGACTGTGGGCAGGAGGCCGGAGTATCTGGAGGAGGAGGCCGGAGGGAACCCACACAAACATGGGGAGAACATGCAAACTCCACACAGAAAGACCCCGGCCTGATGGTGGAATCAAACTCAGGACCTTCTTGCTGTGCGGCAACAGTGCTAACCACCGTGCTGCCCACAGTGTATCCAGAAAACACATTATATGCTGCGATAAATGCACTGCCCCCTCTCCCCACTGCCTTTCAGCGGCAGGCAGCAGCAAACCGGTCGTCAGGTGAGGCCGACGTGATGATTAAGTTTAACACTGTCTACATTGTAACCAAAGAGTGCCAAAGCACTTTAAGCACTAAGATAAGTTACTTTTTCAGTAACTTATCTTTGTTGTAGATCAAAGATAAAGAACTTTGTGTTGAAAAGATTGTTAGTTAATCATTTACAAATCAATATTGTCTGTATGGACAGCAATTTTTGTTTTTTGTTTTAAATGAACAAGTAATTTGGGTGCACCTAAGAAACAAAGTTAGGCGCACCAGTGCAGTTAGTCTAGAGCGCTGGTGAGTGAAATGCAGTCGTGGAACAAACTGAAACTCCCTCCATGAGTGGAATCACAGACAATGGTAACTTTATTGTCCCCAGTGGGAGATTGATTTGTCCATGCAGAGATATAAAAACAAACAAACACAACAAACACAAAAATAAGCCCCAAGACAACAACCTAAATTTTATCACCAAAAAAAGTACAGTGTGCAATGGCAACAACACTTACGGTTTAGTGTTATTAACCATGATAATAGCACTTGGTACAAAAGACAATCTATGTCTCTTTATAACAACGACCTGATGAGAGCAGCTGAAAGTCATTAGAGGCTGATCTGAACACAACATGACAGAGGTTTCCTTCCTCAGCACCTGCCTGTTATAGACGTCCACAAGCTGGACCCGAGACCTCCCTGAAATCTGACCAGACACTTTAACCAGGTTGCTTAGTCTGGTCTTGTTATTACCATAGATGTCACCAAACACATTGTAGGTGTGTTATCACCACCTTCTGGTGATAGTCTCACATTACAATCATGTTACAGAATGAGAGTTGTAATCAAAATTACATTATTGAAGAAATATTGATCACAGGAGAAAAATGTTTACTGTGTGATCAATTCTGAGTCCAACTTTTCAACGTGCGCTGATAAAATATGATCTTTGTTTTTGTTTGTGAATACAGCTTCTGTATGTGTGGAGGAGCCCAGGATGGAAAAGATAAAGCTGCTGTTAACATCCAGCTGTGCACAGTTTCAATAACAGTGTAACTGAGATATTTTCTCACCTCCTGTGTTGAAGTCATTGTTTCCTCTGTAGTGGCTGAGCTGAGTCCAAATGGCTGAAACTGTTCCTCTGCTGCTCCACCAGACTCTTCTCCTCCTGTTACTCAGCTGGGACACAAAAGTATAGATATGCATTTTATCCCTGACAAGAAGAAGCAGAGCAAATAAACATTACTACACTCAGTGACAACAATACCTATGAAGCTTCAAGGTGAAACCCCAGAAGCAACCAGGGCAACATGGCCAAAAATCTTTATCACTATATATATTTGAAAATTTGCAGCAACGATATAACTGATGAGACAAAATACTTTACCACTCTACAACTTTATTAGTGCAAAAAATCTCATCAATTTATTTTACATGGAGGAAGTGGAAAGAGAGGCTCTTGGCTCTTTAACAGGGACAGCACCGAGTTACATGATAGAGTGAAACAGGGTCTCACAATGGTTTCACTCAGGACCTGCTGACACACACATTTTTCCACACATTGGCTCTTGTGATAAGATCAATGGTCAACAGTGGGTCGACGACCCTTTCAGTTGACAACCCCCACAAGGGTTTAAATGCCTGGGACTCTCCACCATTTGATTTTAGAACTGAAAAAGCCACTTTTGGATGAGAGGTGAAACGTTTAAAAAAAGCTTACAGACGTCCAGTCACTTTCTTTCTAAGATCTTGGACTCAGAACAAAAGCTGTCCAGCTTTGTGTGTCTGTCAAAATGCTTTTTACAAATCCTGCTGGAATCAGTGTTGTTACAGCTGCAGTCAAAGCAAGATGGAAACAATGAAGAAGGAAAGTTCAAATCTACTCAGACTAAATGTCTTCAGTCAGTGTGTCAGCCTCCAGTTAACAACAGTGGTGAGAAACTGCACTACTGAACCTCCACTGACTGAGTAACTGCAGTTTGGTGCTTCATCAGAACTTCATGGCAGGAAGTGTTTCAGAGTGGGGACAGAGACAGTTGCAAAGTTCAGCTTTAGTGAGGCTAAACTCCAAAACCTGTTTTCAGCTAATGACTCTGCTTCTGTCTGGAAAACAATCAGACGGTGAACCAACCACAGACCTAAAGACCCCACTGCACCAACCATTCACAGCTGAACAGCTCCTGCTGCGGATTCTACCAATAATGACCTGTTACTCCCCCACCCAAGACTTTCCACAGCTTAGCACCCCACCCCCGTCATTATAAAACATGGGCCTGGACCTGATCACCACATGACAGTTTCTCCACCCTCCATGGGTCCTCTCTCCATACATGAGAGATTTAAATAGATTCTTCAAGAAACAGAACCCTCACAAAGCCATGTGTTGTTTTTAAAGTGTTACATAAATAAATCATGGTTTGGTAAAACAGCTGGACCAGACTCAGAGTCTCCATCATAAACCACAAGTAGAAAAACTTCTGTCTTCTGTACACAAAACTAAATAAAGTCCAACATTCAATCTACAACATGATTAAAACCATTCTTATTCTCCCAAATCACCAAGAGCTGCACATTAACCACCACAATATATTTTTATTCTCTGTGCTTTCAAATATGAACACTGTTTACTTTTAACATCTTCCTGTGCATCACTTTACAGCAGCCACACTCATTAAAATGAGACTTTGTAGGAGTTCACTTCCTCTCATGTGTTCATCCACAGCAGCTGGACAATAAAGTTATAGTGACCCTGATACTGCAGCAGATCGCTCTGACTTCCTGTTATCACTTAAATAGAAATGAGGCTGTAGAGGTTTGGTGCAGGGCTGGGTATCGTCACTGATTTCTAGAATCGATTTGATTTAATTCGATTCGATTCGAATCTGGGAAATTTTGACAGTCAGAAATATTATAATTCAGATCAGTACATTTACATATTTTTGTATCTATAAAAAGGAAGCTGACACACGCAAGACTTTATCAAAGGTGTGAGCGTCACAGCAGATACCTTTGTGTCAAAGTAGCTGAAGATAAAACAGAGAAAAACATGAAGGTTTTCCTGTTCTTGGAGTTTATAAAAGTATTCTGCAGTACGTCAAAAACGAAAGAAAACCATTAATCAACATATGAACGTCACCTCTGAAGTTACAGCGGTTTTATTAGAGACACAGCGTTTTGCATTTTGCATAATTTTAAAAAGTTTAAATTTGTTCAGTATTGAACGGCATGAATTAGGTTTACTTTTCAGAAGAATGTAAACGGGGGAAAGAACAGCGGCCGACAGGCTGTGAATAACGGTAGACTTGTGCGTAACAAGCGAGCGAATAATGCAGGAGAGAGAGAGAGAGAGAGCTGTGCATGAAGTGCGATTTTATTGTGGTGGAAGCAAAACAGTAACAGTCAGAGTGAATTCATGACGATGTTTATGTGAAGCGTAGTTTGGAGCTTCCTTTGCTGCTGGTTCAGTCAGTTTTATTTTTGTTTGGTGAGAGATCAAACTAACAGCTTTAGAATCGGCGCAAAAAGAGCGTGAACACAAAGCGCGGACCCGCCGACGCATCAGAATCAGCGCCGACCGTGTCCGTGCCGTCAGGTGAGAAAGGCGACGTCTCACTGATCCTGATCCGCCCTTTGTGTTTACGTCTTTGTGCAGAATCCGTGTTCCTGCTCTCATTTATTTATTTATTTATTTATTTATCATTTATTGTTTTAGCTGTTTGGTGGTTATTGAAATTTTGTGATCTTTCACCAGAGATTCTGGCATTTCGGGCAAAATAAATTTATATTAAAAACATAGATTCAGGATTTTAATGAATCGATTTCACGTTATCCAAGCCAGAATAAATTGTAATCGATAAATCGATTATAAAAACCCACCCCTAGTTTGGTGCAGGCAGAAAAACAGCTGCAGGGACAATGAAAAGACTTTCCTGCTCCAACTTCTCCCAGCATGCTGAGCTAATGATTAGTTGGTGTTTTTCTCCAAACACTCTCTCACTCTTCTCTCAACGTGTTCACAATAAACTGTGAACAGACACCGAGGAGAGCAGCAGAAGACCTCATTCAGGAGCTAAACTCAACATGAACTGAACTCACAGTAAAGTTAGCTCGGTGCTTACCTTTAGATGAGCCCACAAACCGAGAGAAACTCCGCGATGAAGCTGCAACTCTTTCCAAACACAGGAAACAGATCAGGGAGCAGAGACCCACGTGGTTCACGCTGATCTCAGCTACGATCCAGGAGACAAGGGTGGGCAGATCGATGCAGATATCGATCAGGACGTTGGTAGTGGTTTATGATCGATGCTTTAGTTCGTCCCTCTCCTCTAAGTTCACTACTTTTCTCCCGTTTCACGTAAAAACACCTCTCCCTGCTCGGCTCCTCTCCTGCACACACGCACACTCTTTGCTGCTCTGCTGTGATTCGTTTCTGTGATCACGTGACTGACAGACAGCGAGAAAGAGAAGCGTCATATGAAGATCTCGAAAAGTTGATTCTGTTCATCTGGACGTAGCGTTTTTAGTTGATTGATCAACTCTCTGTGAATGGTACTCATGGCCATTGATCATTGGGCTTTGATCAGTGGTTGTTGATCAATGGTCATGAGGATTTGCATAATCATGATTAAGGAACTGACCTCCCAGCCCATTGTTCCTTCAGTGGGCTGGTTTCAGTCATTGTGCAAATGTACTGTTTACTGGGGAAACCTGCAGTCAGCTGAGACTGAAGAAGTCACCTGGATGATGATGAAACATTTCTCCCACTGAAAACACTACGTCCAGATGAACAGAATCAACTGTTGGAGATGTAATTGATCATACCGAGGATATGATCAATTACAATTATTAATAGTGCCGTCAGCATTAACACATTAACTTTAAGTGCATTTAAAACACGGCAGGGCATGGTGCTTCCTGCCAGAGAGCAGCAGGTCCCCCTCCCGAGAACCCTCAATGTCTACATGCATTTAAAATTGATAGGCAGGCACCGGCACCAGAGGTGTTTTCAGTTCTCAACAAACAAATTCAACCCCCCCAACGCTTCACTTCTGAAACCTGTAGCTCCTTGATGCTGTTCTGGACTACAAAAATCAATAACATCCACCAGCAACCCAGTTCAAATGTTGTGTCTAACCCCTCTCCAGAACCTTTTCTCTATTTTGAGCTGTTTTCCACTTTTCATTTCCCTGATTTATCTGATATTTCTGAGTTTATATGTAGATCAAAGCCTGCCACGTGTCATCTTGACCCTGTGCCTACAGGGCTTGTGAAATCCTGCCTCTCTTCCTTACTCCCACTCATCTCTGCTATCGTCCACTCTTCACTCACCACCGGTATCTTTCCCTCCGTATTCAAGATTGCTTCAGTCACTTCTATACTGACAAAACCTTCTTTAGATCCTAACAACTTTAACAACCTCTGTCCGATTTCTAATCCACCCTTCATCTCTAAAATACTTCATTCACACCTGGTTAACAATAACATCTACAAGAGATTTCAATCTGGTTTTCTTTCATGTCACAGCACAGAAACTGCTTTACTTAAAGTCACTAATGATCTTCTAATCAGAGCTGACTCTGGTCTTCTCACCGTTCTCATCCTTTTGGATCTGAGCTCAGCCTTCGACACCATCTCTCACTCTGTCCTTCTAAGCAGACTCTCCTCTCTCGGCATCTCTGACACACCGCTAGCCTGGTTTCAATCATATCTACTCGACCGGCCCAGTTTGTTCATCTGAAATCATTCTGCTCTCGTCTATTCCCGGTCACTTCTGGTGTACCCCAAGGTTCAGTCTTAGGCCCTCTTCTCTTCATAATATACATCCTCCCTCTTGGTACTATTTTCCGCAAATTTGATCTTCACTTTCACTGTTTCTCTCCTGCAGACCTGATTCCTCCCTCCCAGCTTCTTCCCTTACAGAATGTCTATCCGAGTTAAAATCCTGGTTCACCTCTAATTTTCTAAAGCTCAGTGAGGATAAAACTGAAATCCTCCTTATTGGCACCAAATCCAACCTTTGAAGGAGAAACCGTTTCTCACTCACCATCGATAACTCCACAGTTCTCCCTTCTCCTCAGGTTAAAGGCCTTGGTGTCATCCTAGACAGTTCACTTTCCTATAAATGTCACATCAATAATCTCACCTGTTCTGCCTACTTCCATCTACGTAACATTAACAGATTGCTTCCTTCTCTTTCCACCCAGGCTACGTCTTGTTCATAGTCTCGTTACCTCCCGTATTGACTACTGCAAATCTCTCTTGCATGGTCTCCTCCAAAAATCCCTCCATAAGCTTCAACTGGTTCAGAACTCTGCTGCTCGCATTATCACCGGATCCCCTCCTACCAGCACATCACCTGTTCTTCAGGAACTTCACTGGCTCCCTGTGAAATTCTGGATAATACACAAACTTCTTCTGCTCACCTTCACTTCCATTCATAACCTCACACCTCCCTATGTTTCTGACCTGTTAAGCGCTACCTTGGGGTGGCTGTGGCTCAGGTGTTTGAGCAGCTCAGCTACTGATTGGAAGGTTGGTGGTTTGATCCTAGGCTTCCCCAGTCTGCATGCCAAATATCCTTGGGCAAGATACTAACCCCAACTTGATCGGAGTGTGAGTGTTTATTCGTTTGCACTTGAGTTTAGAAGTGCTTGAATGAATGGGTGAATGAGGCATGTTGTATACAGTGCTTTGAGTACTCCGGGAGAGTAGCAAAGCGCTATATGAGAATCGGTCCATTTACCTTTTCTGCCCGCTCACGTTGATCTTCTTCTACTATCCAGCTTTGTGTGCCTTCCTTCGGCCTCAGCACCATGGGAAGCAGAGCTTTTAGCTGCTCTGCTCCCAGGCTGTGGAGCTCTCTACCCCCAGATATAAGAAACATTGGTTCTCTCCCCCAGTTTCAATCTCAACTCAAAACCCATCTGTTTAAATCTGCATATTCATTGTGAACCCACTGTTTGTTAATTTTATTTGTGCTTTTGTTTTATTGTTCTTCATTGTGTCTAGAGCAGAGCGATATGACCAATAATATTCATCAAGATATACATTTGAAAATTTGCGATAACGATATAACTGATGATATAATTGACACCAGACAAAATACTTTACAACTCCACAATTTTATTAGTGCAAAAAAAAA
>NW_005187765.1:366968-368255 GCF_000239375.1 Pundamilia nyererei | reverse complement strand
GTTTCTCTCCTCTAAGTTCACTACTTTACTCCCGTTTCATGAAAAAGCAGCTCTCTCTGCTCGACTCCTCTCCCGTACACACACTTTGCTCCGCCCCCTTCTTCCTAATCTGCTTTGATTCGATGCTGTTTGGACACGTGACTCGAAAAAGAGGCCGAGCCTGCTTTTTTAAATAACCTTTATTTGTCAACAACAATATAAACATATAAGGCACCATTATTTATCCATGCATCTAAATATAAACGGTTGAGAATTACAACAAGAGAAAGAAAGAAAAAGATGCAGAATGTGAGAACATAGACACAAACAGTGTGAACAGAAAGTGAAATCATGATCCACATCTCAGGTAGAGAGGAGGCCTCCTTTTAACATAAATAGAACTTATTGAATAGAAATATAAGTTTAGGGGCTTTCTTTTCATTTACGTGTTTCAGCGACTTACTCGAGAGTTTAAAATCATCCAGCCATCTGTTTACACATGGTTTAGCTTGAAATGTCTGCATTTGTGAATAAAACATTTCCCAGTAACAAGACAGTCCCAATCACCAAGTCTAACTTTGGGTTCTCAGCAACCATCCCAAATTTAACTACAGTCAAATGTGGTAACTGAATTCCCCTGGACTGTAGCCAGCTCCACATGTCAGTCCAAAAGGAGTGCACTGATTCACAATAGAAAAACAAGTGATCCAAACTTTCAATGTCATTTTCAGAGAATCCACAGGTGTTTGCATGTGGGTTAAATTTCAGTTAATCTGTTGGGTTAATCTCATTTATGACTTTAAAATTAACCTGTTTTTCTTTACTGGGAAGGGGAAGTAAAATACACTTTCTTCGTATCAGTTTAACTTCCATAGCCTCAAATTCTTTTAGAATATAATTTCCTTTAACCAGTTTATGGAAATGTTATCAAAAATCTGATCTCTCTAAACCTGCTGCCACCAAAGTCAACACCAGCTGTGCAGAGCTGTCTCAGTCCAGGAGGATTTTTAGAGTGCACAATGTCTTCTTTAATCATTGATTTCAAAGGGACTGGGATGGCTTTTGTTAGTGTTTTATAACTCTTAGCAGCACCTTACGTCAAACTTACGTCTCATGTTAATAAAACCCCATTTCAGGGCGTTATTTCTTGTCCATACACAAATGTTAAGTTAGGTAAGGGTTAAAAGATCAAGATCGTATATTAAAAATAAATCTCCCACACGCCCCTGCGGGCGGTTTATCCTTCAAGCTCGGGTCCTCTACCAGAGGCCTGGGAGCTTGAGGGTCCTGCGCAGTATCTTAGCTGTT
>NW_005187765.1:356630-365048 GCF_000239375.1 Pundamilia nyererei | reverse complement strand
CATCTAATGGTTTACCCCACAGCAGGGATATTTATAATTGAGCTAATTGTTATATTATAGCTGTTTGTCATATTTTGCGACTTTGTACTATAATGTATTATTTAATCCATTTTAGTCTATTATTGTTCTTACTGTGTTGCAGCAAAAGGGATGAATAAAGTATTCTGATTCTGAAATTTTAGGTCAAGAGTCTGAAATACAAGAAGCGACATCGTGGCTCAAAGCTTTTATTTTCACACCAAACTGTTTTCATAAGATAAACTTCAAACACGGTTTAGCATTTGCAGGATTTTCACAAAATTATCGTTGAGCATTTGTATTTATATAGCACATTTAATCATAACAGCAACAGTGACCAAAGTGCTGTACAGAAATAATCATAACAGCAACAGTGACCAAAGTGCTGTACAGAAATAATCATAACAGCAACAGTGACCAAAGTGCTGTACAGAAATAAAAAGTAACTCGTGCCAAATAACTTATAAAGTTGTGAAATAGATTCAGTAAACAGAAACAGAATAAAAACAGGAAAGGAAAAATCGACACGACAGCTGAAGATCTAAAAATCTTTTTTCATGGTCTTGAAAATCAAACAGTTACAACAACTACATCTTCATCACCATCAGTTTTAAGAAGAAGAGCACCGGTTAACCTTTCAGATTTTGTCTTCAGCTGGAGAATCCAGTTTTTAAAAACAGCGGCGTGTACAGAGCCTCGACCCCACCAGTTGATAACAGAGGACATTTTTGGCATCTCTGCAGAATGATGAGTAACAGGCCGGCACCTCCACAAAGCTCCTTCCAATCTCATTTGCAGACACAAACAATATTCCAAGCAGCGTCTTTTACAGTGTTTTTTGAACCGTGAAGCCATGTTGTCAGATGCTGATATGGATAGTTTAAGAAATGCACACAAACCTTTATACACTAAAAAAGGGGGGGAAAAGTTTGAGGGAACAATTTACAAGTTTTTACACAAACGATTCAGTGCTTCTTTCTGGGCTGCTTGTGTCCCACCAACTAAAATGACTTTTATAGCACTGGTTTAACTGCAGAAAAGATTCATTATTATTTAACAAAGTCACCAAGTACTGAGCCATGGCTGACTAACAACATCCATCCATCTTCTGCTTATCCAGGGCCGGGTCGCGGGGGCAGCAGCCTAAGCAGAGAAGCCCAGACCTCCCTCTCCCCAGCCACCTCCTCCAGCTTATCCAGGGGAATACCAAGGTGTTCCCAGGCCAGCCGAGAGATATAATTTCTCCAGCGTGTCCTGGGTCTGCCTCGGGGCCTCCTCCCAGTGGGACATGCCTGGAAAACCTTGCCTAGGAGGCATCCTTGTCAGATGCCCGAACCACCTCAGCTGGCTCCTTTCGATGTGGAGGAGCAGCGGCTCTACTCTGAGCCCCTCCCAAATGGCCGAACTTCTCACCCTATCTCTAAGGGAGAGGCCAGCCACCCTTCGAAGGAAGCTCATTTCCGCCGCTTGTATCCGCGATCTCGTTCTTTCGGTCACTACCCACAGCTCGTGGCCATGGGTGAGGGCAGGGACGTAGATCGACCGGTAAATTGAGAGCTTCACTTTTACACTCAGCTCCCTCTTCACCACGACGGACCGGTGCAGCGTCCGCATTACTGCAGCTGCAGCCCCAATCCGTCTGTCGATCTCCCGCTCCCTTCTCCCATCACTCGTGAACAAGACCCCGAGATACATGTCCACACTTTATAATGACCTGTGACTGCTGCTGTCGTTCACTTCAACGTGTTTACATTCGTGACGGTAACGATTAATCGAGTGCGTGAAGCTTTTCTCACAATGTCTGCACTTGTATGGTTTCTCTCCTGTGTGGATTCGTTCATGCTTCTTCAGGTCACTTGCAGTGATGAAGGATGACCCGCACTGGTCACAGAGGTGCTTCCTAACTCCACTGTGGATCAGTTCATGGCGCTTTAATGCACTTGGCATGGGGAAGCTTTTCCCACACTCTCTGCAGTAGCTCAGTTTGAGTCCAGTGTGCCTGCGCTGATGCAGTTTCAGGCCCGATTTCTTCTTGAAAGTATTTCCACAAACGTCACATCGAAACGCTTTCCCAGCTCCGCAGTGATGGCAGGGTTCAGGACCGGATCCACTGGGTTCACTCTGCAAAAGACACAGTGACAGCTGTTGGTTAAATGGCAATATGCATTTCTCTATAAATACATAGTTTAAATAAGCTCATTCATCATTTTTTTCTTGAATGTAATGCAGCATACATTCAGTCAACATTACAAAATGGCAAACTGGCTTTACAGCGAATGACTTTGAGAGCAGCAGTGTCAGTGAAGGTGTCAAAACCCTGCAGATAAATACGGAGATATCCAAGTGACATTTTCAGGTCTGAAAAAAAAGATTGACTAAAATCAGTTCTTCTTCAGCATGATTTTTTTATAGCCAAATTTGTGCATCAGTACGAAGGGATACAAGATACAGTCACAGCGGAATTGCACAAACTTAATTTCTATGACGCAAAAGAACAGAAACCAGCATTGGATGATTGATCTGCTCCATCAGGAAAAACTTTGGAACAAAAGTTTGTGCTCATGGATTGTATGCAATTCAGAGACCTGTGACTCTGAAATTGTCCATATTATGAAGGAAATTTTGAAGTATTCTAAAGTCAGTGTTCGAAAAGAACAAAAACAAATCAGCTCACGCTGAGGGGGTCAGATAGGAGGCAATGACTGATTATCGGTCACATCATTATACTGTTGGTTAGTGCAATATTAAACTGTTGGAACAGATTTTCAGCAGATCTCAGTTAAGTTTCCAGCTATTGTAAAATCAAATTGAGAGCACAAAATTACTTTTTAAACATTTATTTTTGCTAAAGCGATTTGATGTTTTTCAGCTATAAATGAAATCAACCCATGTCCTTTCCTGCTATATCGAAAAATTTGTTTAGTTCAGCTCAAGTCAAGATCTAAAAACAGCGCAGTGTTTCATAACGCAGGACACTGGAGCAACTTCAGATGGGGAGCGCACAGGCAAAATCAGAGGTAAGACCAGTTTAAATGAATGGGATTTTTCTGGCCTTATTCTTTAGCGTAAAGTGAAGAGTTGAACCCAGGCCGGCTGCTCTCAGCCATGCAGTCGCCTCCTCATCCCAAACAAACAGAAATTATTTATTTGACTAAAATTCAACTTGAACACTTTTTTTCTTTTGGCTAAAGATGTAGAGTGTGAACTAGGGCAAAAAACATTTAAGACCCAACTTAAGTCAAGGTTGTGAAATGTTTCAAGAACCTGTGGAAGGATCATTAATGGTTTCAGCTGCATGCTGGGAGAGACGGACAATCAAAAACACCCAGCAGTCGAGGCCCAATTCCAACCACATGACATTATGTCACCGACCAGGGCCACCAAACATTTGCAAACATGCTAACAAAATTTAACGAGCATAGAAATGTGAAAATATAAATACATACCTCACAGTAAGTGCACTTTCTGGTGTGGATCTGTTGGTGCACTTTCAGGTAATCTGGATCTTTATAAGCCTTTTCACACAGGTCACATTTATAAGGTCTCTCCTCAGTGTGGGTAAATTTGTGAATGTGTAAGTTGTAGTATGTGACAAAGCGTTTCCCACACTGGTCACAGCAGTACACATTATGTCCAGTGTGAATGCGTTGGTGTTTATTTAGGGTCCCCATCTGCCTGAAGGTTTTTCCACACATGTCACAGCTGTACGCCTTAACCGCAGAGTGGGTGAGTTGATGACTCTTTAACGTATACCTGCGAGCAAAGGTTCTCCCACACTGATCGCAGCTGTACGGTTTCACTCCGCTGTGGAGGAGCTTATGATTTTCCAAGCTCTGTTTCTTTGTAAAACACTTCCCGCACCGATCACAGCTGTATGCTTTAAGTCCGCTGTGGATGAGTTGATGATTTTTTAGGTCACTCTTCTGAGTAAAAGACTTTCCACACAAGTTGCATCTGAACGCTTTCACTCCGCTGTGGATGAGTCGGTGTCTTGTCAAATTTCCAGCCTTGGAAAAATACTTCCCACAAAACTCACACCTGAACGGACTCTCCCCAGTGTGGATGATTTGATGTCTTTTTAGGAAAATCTTCGCAGTAAAAGGCTTCCCGCACTCATCGCATCTGTATATTTTGTCGTCCTCTTTTCTGTGAGCTTCATCAGCCTCCTGAGGGCGCGGACTTCTCGGTGCCTGTTGGTCCTGCAGAGAGAGAGATACAAACAGAGGCAGTGAAAGGACAAACATAGAGAGACTGTGTTGTTGATTGTTGTTTGTTGTACACGGTACTACTTTTACTCTTTATAATGCTGCCATAACACAAAAGTTTGCCTTAGTGGGATCAATAAAGTTTCTATTTATTTATATATCCACTGTATTGACAACATCACAGCTTGGACAACCTTGAATGACGAGTTTGGTTAAAAGGTTTTTGCCTCAAGGAGGCAAAAGCCTGCCAGCCAGCCTGCTGTGCCCACACTCTCACTCTGCAGGAACACGCAATCTTGTGCCGACCAGCTTCCTGGTCGCAACTGACCATTGCAGTCTGTTTAAAGTTCTAAATCATCATCCCGGTGCCAAAGCAGCCAGCCCCTGACCAGTCGCTCTGAGGCCAAACTGGTTCTTCAGCACATTAAAGTGGCCTCCTTCGATCCACATCAACATGCATCCTGGGGTAAGAGACCCACTGAGGATGCTGTTGCTACAGCACACACTACACTGAGTCATCTGGTGCAAAGCGAGAACTACACGTGGGTCTTCTTCATCTTCAACACCACCCTCCAGACATCCTTACAAACAAGCAGCACCACCAGGGCTTCTCCACCCCGTCTGCATCTGGATAAAAGACTTTCTTAAAAACTGTTCGACTCAGCACAGTCGAACAGTTGAGGTTAAGTTCTTTCTTTGGTGTATCGGCATGATTGAAGCCAAGAGGCTTCCACTTTAGCGATTTTGCGAGCCCTGAGCTGGTTTATTAATAATGCTTAATGCTCAGTGTTGCCAGTAGTCTGTAGTAACAAATAAGTTGCCATTAGAGCAAACATATTACAGCAGCAGTGGTTCAACTCATGTAAACTCAAAAATATCTAAGATAGACCCACACATCCATCTGTGCATGTCCATGGCATAATATATAATCATTTAAATTACGCAAGTATCACCTTGGTTCAAACACACAGAGAACTCATATTAAACACAGTGGTAGTGTAGTACTACAAGCAGACATTCCCTGGCTCGAACCATCATTAAAAGGACTTTGGCGCCATCGTGTGGCTGAATAAAATTACTACACTATGGCGGCGGCAGCACATGCCTTCAATCACTATGTGAAAATGTGCAGCTACAACTCACTAGAAAGTAATTCAAGCTGCGGCAAACAAACAGATTTAAGGTAATTTACTCAACACAGGAATGCACCTCACACAATGAGGCGACAACAAGCTGACCTTGCACTACTCTGCCTGGTTTGCACTCAATGTCATTTACCCTTATATTGTATATTGTATAGCTTTCTTGTTATATGTAAAATTGTATTATATTATTCAATTTTTACTTTAAAATATTTTACTTGCATTTTTAATCACTCTTATATTTAAATGTTCATTTTCTATTTTATCTAGGGATTGAGAGTAACGAAGTTTCTATTCTCTGTATGTCCTGTACATGTGGCAGAATTGACAATAAAGTTGACTTTGACTTGACCTGGAAGTACTCTCTCCCTCTGGAGTAGCAGCGCAAACTCATGCCTACGTCATTTCCCATAACCTCATTCAAAACAATATTGCAGGAACGGGAGATGTCCGATCCTTTTATACAGCCGGTTTCCCTCAAAGCTGTTTACTGAGACCACTGCTTTACTCTTTACATACCCATGACTGTGTTAGAGCCTGCCAGAGCAACACTTCAATTCATTTGCTGATGACACAAACGTTGTAGGTCTCGCTTCACAGGGCTAAGAGACATCCAGATATTGACCTGCAACTGAACACCACAAGAACCAAGAACTCATTGTGGATTTTAGGAGGATGCAGAATGATGACCCCAGACGGACGTCTCCTGATTAGTCAAAGTCAAAAAGATGTTATTTATCCTCACGGGGCAATTAAAATAGACGATACCTTGCCGACCATACATAAAATACACAAAGATCACATTGGGGAGACGGGTCAGGCTGGTAGCACTGGCCGGTCCTTGTCTTTCCTCATGCACAACATGAGGAAAGACAAGGAAAGACCTCACATACTGCCTGACTGTGGGGGACACAGAATCCACGGCAACCGACAGCAAGAAATGTACATCGCATCATCCATTCTGCTGTAAAGATCACTGGCTGTTCAGTCTGGACACTGCAGTGCACTTTACAGTATGCTTTGTAACAGATTCTCATCTTTCATGTTATTTACATCAAATCATGCCCAGCCGCAGTGCCTAACACTAAGCTAACACACTGGGAACGGTAATGAAAGTTTATCAGGTCTGCACGTTTTTATGTTTTCTAACGTAGTTTAAACATGTTAGTTTGGTAATATCTGTTAGTACAGCTGAGACTGTCAGTCCACCAGGATTTACTGACCCCAGACTTCCTACTCAACCTGTTATTTTCCAACAGAATTAGAATATTGCAGATGTCTGACTAAACACCTAAATTTAGGATTTTAAAAAAACAATGTATGGAGTGTTAGTTACACATTGTTTTTTTTTTAAACTTGAGAATGAACTTATACAAAATGCAGCAAGATATTTAAAAAACTGTTTAATTGATTATAAAATCCACTTTAAATACACCACGTCAGACCCGATGACACATTCATGCTTTTAAGCATCTCTTTATTCAGTACGGTTGCTGGATACACAGAGCTGCAGGACCTAGCACCATATTTAAGTTGGCAAGGCACGATACCGCAGGCCCCGCCCCAGCACTACATCAGATTCACATCGGTATCGGCAGATATCCAAATTTATGATGTTGGTATTGGACATAAAAAAGTGGTATCGTGCCATCTCTAGTTTCAATTTAAAGATCACAAATAGTTCTTTCAGACTGTATTATGATTTATACATTTACATTTGGATCATCTGGTTCTCCTCCCACTGTTCACTCACCCAAAGTCTCGTGTCCTGAGCTGAAGTCAGGGCCCTCACACAGGAAAAGATCGGTCGTGTGATATTCCCGTCTCTGGACAACGAGCCAGCTAACGTCACACGTTTCCTCTGAGAAACACTTTGATGAGGTTCTCACATCGTATGAGAGTCTGACAATGTTAGATCCACTAACACAAATGTTTTATTCCCCATTTGTTACCAGGTGCTGATAGTGTTCAGATATAGGACAACATGTAGTGAGGTCAACTTAAAATCCTCTCAAAGTAATAGATAATAAGAAATTACAACAACACACAGACTCATCGGTCAGTGACAGGTTTGCTGAGATGGCACCGATGGAAAAAAAAAAAAGCACTCGCAGAGATTTGTTTCATGTGAAGGTTAAAGTTCACATCCTGTGATCAGCAGCAAAGCTGGCAGAGCAGAATAAACAGCTGTGACCATAATAAGAGCAGCAGCAGCTGATGAAGCACAAACTCTGTAACGGAGACATTTTCCTCACCGAGCTCATCGTTTCCTCTGTAGCGGCTGAGCCAAGTCCAAAACGTTCCTCTGCTGCTCCGTCAGACTCTTCTCCTCCTGCTGATCAGCTGGGGCACAGAAACAGAACAACAAATAAACAGAATTCGTTTCTTCAGTTTTTCCTGTGACTTTAGAGCCACAATAATCCAAAGACTTAAATTCTCCTCCTTCAGCAGAAGATCTGACAATGAGTCGTGTTTTTAATATTTTATGCAGCACTGACTGATTTATCTACTGAGTTTCTCCTGCTGTAACGTTAAAGGACAGTGTAGCTGACTGTGCAGGTGCCTGTAAAAAATGTCAAAACAACCTTCTGCCATCTGCACTCAGATGAGCAGAGTCCATACAGATGAACCTGAGGCAGCTCCACACAGCAGACGCGACCTCCGTGTCTGCTTTACTTACAAACACTGTGAAATAAATCTAACGTCAGGGTTTTTTCTTCTTTTGTCCAGGATGATTTTAGTTTTGAGTTAAAATTGTATTCAAGTGCTAAAGCATGAAGTGCCAGGAGCTGATAACAGAACAGCAGGAAATGATCACTTATGTTTCTGTTCCTGTCGGCACAGGTGGAAACAGTACAGATGTTACTGCAGTACTCGAGTACAAGTCAAAAAGTCTCTGAAATGCCTAAAAGTAAAAAAGCAGCTGGTTGAAGCTGTTTCTGTGCAAACATAACTCAGATTAATTTAATTATACTTCATTTTTTTTTAAAGTTTTAAAGTTCTTTTACTGGTTTTTAAATGTCTTAATGGTCTTGGGCCTTCTTATCTCTCAG
>NW_005187765.1:353780-355849 GCF_000239375.1 Pundamilia nyererei | reverse complement strand
GTAAAGCACTTTGTGCTACATTTGTTCTGTATGAAAAGTGCTTTATAAATAAAGATTGATTGATTGATTTTTTGTAACATCCGTTATGTAAAACACACGCAGAGAAACAGCTGTTTAAGTTCGCCTACATTGGAGATGGCTGACTTTGCAGATCTAAACAGAAAAATAAATGTTTGCCTGTTTCATCTCTGCGTCAGCTACATCAGTCTGAGTGAAAAATGCTTCCACGCCACGTTTATTCTTTTATAGTGTCGTCGCGCCCTCTGTGAGGTCAGGGAGGCACACATGAGGTGAGACGGTACCACAGAGGATTAATCACAGATTACGGCTAATCTGATAGGTCATTACATTTGTTTTCATGATCAACACATTTGGAGAACTGCAGGCATGCTGCATATACGTGTAATATATCCAAAGAATGCTCACAGAATAACACGTATGTACTAAATGCATATGGCAGCAGGCTTGTCCTCTTTAACATTAAAACGTGTCACAGCTTTTCAGAGTTTTTAAGAACGTGTTCAGAGTAAGTTTACATTTGTGGTCATTCACGGCGTTCCTGCGCCTTCCCATGAAATTTCACTGTTCAATACATTCAGACTAATGAAAATTATTATTAGCCATCAATAAACAGCTTAAAAAGCCTTACATGCAACGACGCACTGCTCTTTTACCAGCAGAAGCAGCTGTGCTGTGTTATTACCAAGTGCTGAAACCCTGAATGCATCGCTGATGTTTATTTTCAGCAGTTAAATAATTATTTTTTAACCAGGAGGATTTTTTCTCCATCCTTTCATCCGACCGTTGTCCCACTAAAACCATTTGGCCGACGAGGGGCTTTGCTGTCCCGTATAAAGAACTCAGGTCTGCCCGGAGCAGTTATAAGTCTAGCTGGACAGCGGGGCTTTGTTTTTGTGGCATTTCAATTGTTCAGCCCTCATGTTCCCGCTGATGGGCCTCAAATCAGATTCTGAACAGGCATCTGCGCGGACAGCCATACTGCAGTGGCAGCTTCTTTAATGTCACCAGTTAAACTCAAAACTCTAATTTTTCCTTCTCATGAACGACACTCCTGCAGGCTGTCGGGTGGAATAAAGAAACCTGCATTTAAAGATGGAAAGTTCCCCGAGTTTTGTTTTCCGGTTTCCTTATTTTCCGGTTTGTCGGGACCTCCGACACATCAGTTTGACATCATCCGCAGTCAACAGCGGGAGCACCGCGGAGAGCAGCAGAAGACCTCCTCGGGAGCTAAACCCAAGATTAACTGAGCTCCGATTAAAGTTAGCTCGGTGCTTACCTTCAGATGAAACCGAGAGAAACTCCTCGCCGATGCAGCCGGACGTCTCCTTTCCCCTCATCTTCCGGTTTTCTGGCGAGTGTCAAACAGTAATAGGTGCTTTACCGCCACCTGCTGGTGTGGAGAAACTGAACTCGTTCTTTGACCTCTGTGAGGTTTTCAGTCAGTTTCCCTCCTTCAGCCTCATATTTCTGACAGTGTAACAGAACTCGCCCCGTGGTTTCATTCACTCCACGATAATCCCATTTTTAACATCTCTGTTCTGAACTATGTTTTTTTTAAACCAGTGTGTCATCATATGACAGTTCCTCTCTGCTCAATTCTCCAGTTTTCCTTTAAATCGTGTAAAACCATCCTTGTTTCAGGTTCTGCATTATTAAGCTCTGGATTTCTGTTCCCCTTCAGTGGACACGTTTTGGTGGCTTCTTTTGGTGATTTCTCTGGATTTTTTCTTCTTTTACTCTAAAATGATATTTTAACAGGGTCAAAGTCAGGTGGATAGATATACAGCAATATGAATTAGCAATTTTGGTGACTTAGAAAGTTGTCAGTGAACTGAGCTTCATAGCATGGCCTCTTAACTTCTTGTGAGTGATTATGAGTAACCACAGCTGCTGACTTCTCTGAGGCCAGTTAAATAGGGCTCATTAGACACAAATGCTACAATGGGAAAGTCTATGGAGCTCAGCATAGATCTGAAAAAGCGAATTATTGATTTGGACAAGTCAGGAAAGTCACTTGGGGCCATTTCAAAGCAGCTGCATGTCCCAAG
>NW_005187765.1:330451-348949 GCF_000239375.1 Pundamilia nyererei | reverse complement strand
AAATGGAGCACTGTAACAAAAAATAATTTCCCCAGGGATCAATAAAGTATTCTGATTCTGATTCAATTACTCGACACAAGCTTCGAAGCCTCGATACAGAACGTCACATCACTACTGCTGTTGCACATTTTTGACCCAGCAGATGTGATCACTTTTTTATGTTAACCCAAAATAAAGTCATGCTGCTGCACTGAAAAGAGCTCCTTGGTGTTCTTCCAGCAGGAGTTGGGCCTGGGCATCCCTGCAGAGACTGCATCCCCCATGACCTTGATAAGTGCTAGAAGATAAATGGGTGGCTAGATGTGGAAAAAAAGAAAGATTAAATTAAATATTGTAATACATAAAACTATAAATCTACTGCTTATTTGTTTGTTTGTGTGGCTTTATTTTGAACATGTTGAAATAATACAAGAACATCAAAGAAAAGAAAAAACACAATTAATCACAACAGAGAAAAAGCAAAACAGAATAATCCTAATAAATAATGTGGAGAAGCATGAGCCTGTGTAACCCCCCATCTTTTTTCTTTTTGTACCAATAATCATCACCCTTTTCTTCCTGTTTACATCGTATCCAATCATAAATCCTTTCTTTACATGTTTACATTGTGCGCCAGGAGGTAAACATATTTATGGATCTCTGTAACGAGTATGATCCTTATGGCCCTTATTATTTGTTATATGGACAATGATGATAGTGAGCATTTCTAAGTACTGGCCCAAACCTCTGCACAATAATTCATATAAAGTGAAAGCAGAATGTGTTTTGCTTTACTCAATATTGAAATGTTTCTTGGAACTGTGTTATGTATGTTTTATATGAGATTTCCATCTTATTTTATCATCTATTTTTGTTACCTATGCTGAACTCTTTCAATTTCCACAGCATCTATGTGAGTCTGCACTTTAGTTGGACAATTCCCAAACAGGATGATTTTAATTTTTAAGTAAAATTAAAATTATTCGCCCAGAAAAAACAAATATTTGTGTCATAAAACTGGTTTTAATGAATCAGATACTTTACAAATAACTAAATAAATACTGAATCCTTATGGATCAAGTACAGAACCTCCAGGAACACCACAAGCATGATGAGGAATATTCTCCCAACTTTCAAATTGTTTCCTGTCCCTTAAATAATTTTACAATCAGATGTAAAATTATTTACATCTGATTGTAAAATTAGATGTAAATAATCCATCCCATATCGTTTAATAGTGGTTATTAATTACGATTTCATGGTTGATTTTTTCTTAAATGCTTTTTGAAGATTTAGGAATAATCCAGCCACAAGCTGTTTCTGATCTACTTAATAATAATTAAGTGGAATTTTCACAACTTGACAAACCAGTATTTTTTTCATTCAGAACTTTATTCAAATGGTGAGTAAATTTCCTCAACAGCCTTACGAGATGACGAACCACACTTATTAAAATAACAATAATACTTTTCATTTTTTTTCAGTCCCCTACAAAAGGTTAAGTCTTATCTTCTTTACAAATTCTGAGTAGCAAAACAAGAAAGGTTCACAAATAATACAATTTCTGACAGCTAAACCACAATGCTGTTGTCTGAGGCAATAATTATTATGGAGACTCACGCTTGCATCACCCTTAGCAATGTTCAAATGTTGCTAAAATCCAAAGGAAGTGTTGACAAAGAACATAAAGGTAAACTAAAACTAAATTAAAAGTATGCAACTAAAACTTTTATAACCACCCAGAGGAAGTGTATTAAACATATGCAAATACTCCATTTCCACTGACTGGCAGTTGCTGGTTTGAAAAATTCTAGCACTGGTAAATTTTTTCAGACTGTTTCCAGTTTGAACAGTTTTATCTAATAAGAACTTGTGTGAATCTAACCAAACCAAAACATTCTGTCTAAACTTTGACTGACTGAGCTAATGGAACATGAAACATTAACAAAGGCCCAAGTGTTTCTTTCATTTAGGCTTAAGTCCCCTTACAGTCCTGGAGGTAATTTAATTTGCTTATTTAACCTCTTAAGCCCCAAGGGGGTTTCTGAGCTTCCTGCTCGAAAATGTAATGCCCAAATTTAATTATTATATTATTTCTCGGCAATTACAAACTGTCCTTACAATCTTGGTATCAAAATAAAGCTAACACTTGGGAAATTTCATCAGAGGTGTAAATATTGAAGCAGATATTACTGTGTCAAAGTTACTGAGACTGGAACACAGAAAAAGTAAGTAGATTTTATCCTCGCCTAATTTTTTTTTTTAATTTTTAGCATTTGAAAAATATGCCTCAGATCACATTTGGTTCCAGAAATTCAGTAATTAACATATAAACATCATCTGTGCAAAGATTCATGTTTCTAGAGTGAAACAGTGAAAAATTACAGCCCTGTCAAGACATGAATATCCAGACATTGTACAAAAATGTCCAATTTTGGCACACAATTGGACACCATGCCAGTTGATTTTTTTTAGGTTTTAAAGAGCAGAAATTAACAAATTGTATTAACAGGCCTAAAAATGCTTTTTTTAAAAAAAACATTTTTTTTGAAGAATTAACCACACATTTACATGGTAATGGCCTTTTCTGCAGCGCGCCTGGAGCGTTTGATTGGCCTCTGGCCCTTTAAACTCTGAGGGGCTGTAACTTCGGTTTCTTTTGGTCAATTTGCGTGATTGACACCTCTTTTTAATCGTTTAAGCCAATAGATTCACGTTGTGTGTGCACGTTGTGATGCCAAAACCCACGTGGGCCCAAATTTACAGCATGTGGCGTCTGTTCAGTCACGTGTCTGTAGGTGGGTCTAAAATGGAGGTTGTTGACGGAAAACTGCTCTGATGCGGCTAGGTAGGTATGGTAACTACTGTTCACATGGCTACCGGCTACAATAACGGAGGAAATCGGGACGGTAAGCCAATTTTTGTCTTAGCGCAATTGCGCTGCTGTGTGTTTTTGTGGTCTTCTTTTACGGCTCATTCAGTGAATTTTGGTCTGATCGTGGTGAAACTTGGTGTGTGCAGTCAGTGATAGCCCTGGAAGCTAACCAGCCTATCTCTAGCTGGTTACACGAAGTCTGAAGAATTTCTGGTTCGGTTTTGTTTGTTTAGCGGACTTCTGCGCATTTACGTAACTGCTCGTTTAATCACGGCTTGTTTTTGGTGTGTTTGGTGGTTGTAGAAATGGTTTTTATGACGTTTTAGCTGAGATTCTGAGGTTTCTGTGGATACCACACATGTCTGGACTTATATTTCTCAACCCGCGTTATAACCGATTAAACGTGATCTCCTTTTTGCCCCCGGTACCGGGAGTGTGGGGCTTAAGTGGTTAACAATATTTCTTTTTATCATTTCAATCTCTAAACCACATTTTTACTGGTTTTCTCAGGGCCTATAGAGAAACTAGCACCACTGCACAACAGACCAATAAGGTCATCAAACAATGGATAATCTAATGTACCACTTTGTTGTACTGCTATCGAACTTTAAAGGTACTGAAAGTTAAGACAGTACACAAAACGTGACACTAACTGAAATCTCAGGAATCTATATCTATTCTGTGCAGCCTGATCTCGAGGGTTTTAAGTCTGAGACCATAAGTCTGGCTAGATGCTTCGAGGCACTTCCTTTTATCCAGTGAAGGAAATGATTTCTGCTCAGCATGTTTGACCTGATGTTTCCACAGACCTCGCGATGAAGCAAATATTTTTGGGCACTGGTAACAATAAAACTGCTTATTTGCAATGTGGCTGCGCTTGTGAATGGTGTAGGAATTGTGAGTCCTGAAACTCTTGTCGCACTGGTCACAGTCATACTGTTGCTCTTTGTCGTGAACATGTGCATGTCGTGCGCGCATAGATGCTGAAATAAAGGATTTGTCACAGTGTTTGCACTTAAAAGGTTTCTCCCCAGTGTGGGTACGTTCGTGGTACTCAAATGAAGACAGGGAGTTGAATATCTTTCCACAAACTTCACAAGGAATTATTATCTCTTTGGTGTGGATGAGGTGATGTATGCGGTAAGATCTTGAATGTCTGAAGCTTTTCCCACACTCGTCACAGGAGTATGGTCTTTCTCCAGTGTGCCCACGTTCATGAAGCGTGCGATGACCTGAGGATGTGAAACTTTTCTCACAATGTCGACACTTGAATGGTTTCTCCCCTGTGTGAATTCGTTTGTGTCTTCGGAGACTACCTGCGTTGGTGAATGATGACTCACAGACATCACAGACATGACCTTTAACCCCACTGTGGACAATTTTGTGGCATTTTAATAGACCCAGTGTTGGGAAGCCTTTCCCACATTCTTTGCAATAGTTCAGTTTGTGTCCAGTGTGCATGTTCTGGTGTCTTCTTAAGGTTAACAGCTGGCTGAAAGTGTTTCCACACTGGACGCAGCGGTATGGTTTATTGCCACAATGCTGACAGCGTCGAGGATTTGAGCCATATGTGCTGCTCCATTTCTGAAACAATTACCAAAGGTTATAAGGAAAACAATCTTGGGTTTATAAATTACAGTGAATAATGAGCTAACAAAAAGCTGCATAATCAGTTACAGTCTGAGATCTGAGGTATTTACTTCTCACATCTAACACACTGACTCCGCACTTACTGTCTAATGTCTAAAATACTTAAAACAATATGATATGAAAAAAAAGATTTCAGAAAACATTTCTTGAAATCCATTCCAAATACCTGACAGTGATGGCACTTAATTGGTTTCTTTCCTTTGTGAATCTGTCGATGGTGCCACAGAGAGCTGGAACTTTTAAAACGCATACCACACTGGTCACATTTGACTGGTCTCTCCCCAGTGTGGTCTCGTTTGTGGATTATAAGGCTGCGATAATGGCTGTAAGCCTTCCCACACTGTTCACAGCGATGCGGTTTCTCCCCTGTGTGTGTAACTTTGTGGACTTCTAGTCCAGAATACAAAGGAAAACATCTACCACATACTTCACAGCAGTACAGATCCTCTCCCGTGTGCATTCGTCTGTGTCTTTTCAGGGTCACTTTCTGGCTGAAGTTTTTTCCACAAAGGTCACAGCGATATGGCTTGAGTCCAGAGTGGGTATGCTGATGGAGAGTTAAGACTTGCTTGGAGGAAAAAGCTTTCCCACACTTATCACACTTGTATGGTTTCAATCCAGTATGCCTGTGTTGATGATTTTTTAAGTTATTCTTGCTGACAAAAGCCTTTCCACACAGCTCACAGCTGTGTGCCTTCACTCCACTGTGAACGAGCTCATGCCTCTTCAGGTATGCCAAATGAGCAAACTCCTTCCCACATTCATCACAGGAATGTAGTTTCACTCCAGAGTGGGCAACTAGGTGCACTGCTAAGCTACGTTTTTTGGCATAAGCTCTTTCACACTGGGTACACTTGTATGGTTTTTCTCCAGTGTGAGTGCGTAGATGAATTTTGAGGTTGCCGGACTGTGTGAATCCTTTCTCACACTTATCACAGCGGTATACTTTATCACCAAAGTGGACTCGCTGGTGCCTTCTGAGCTCAGCTGATGAAGTGAAAGCTTCCTCGCACTGGTCACAAGAGTAACGCTTCTCCCTTGTATGAAGTTTACTGTGTTTCTTTAGATTTCCTTTCAAGAGGAAAGCTTTTCCACATATCTCACACAGGTACTGTTTCACATTTTCATGTATTTTCTTATGTGTTTTGAGGCTGGCTGTCCAACAGAAAGCTTTTCCACACTGGTCACAGGAATGTTGTTTTTTCCCAGCATGGCTGTTCTGGTGTTCTCTGAGACTATTTTGTTTTGTGAATCCTTTCCCACACTCATCACACCAGAACCTTTTTTCTCCAGTGTGAGCTCTCTTATGTACCTTCAGGTAGTTGAGTATACTGAAGGACTTGCCACACTCCTCACAGGTGTATGGCTTCTCTCCAGTGTGGATGCGCAGGTGTCTTTTCAAAGCTGCTATATGATTAAATGACTTTCCACACTGGCCACAGGAGTACGGTCTCCTTCCAGTGTGGGTGTTCTGGTGTTCTTTTAAAGCACATAAAACTGGGAAAGCTTTCTCACATTGATCACAGGGATATGGTTTTTCTCCAGTGTGGGTGCGCTTGTGTACCGTGAGGGCAGATGTGTGACGAAAAGTCTTTTGACACTGGTCACAGCTGAAGGGTTTTTCTCCAGTGTGAATACGTGTGTGAATTCTTAGAGCTGCTGCTGTGATAAAAGCCTTTTCACAGTGCTCACAGTTGAAGGGTTTCACTCCAGAGTGGATGCGTTGGTGGTTTCTGAGCTGTTTTGCAGTGGGAAAAGTCTTTCCACATTCTTCGCAGGGGTGTGATTTGTCTTTGTTTGTTGCTGGGGAAGCCTTATCATCCTGAGATCGCTGAGTTCTCACTTTGCTTTGTCTTTTACATTTCTGGAACAACAAACAGATACAGATTTATTTTTTGTTTGTTTGTTTTCTGTTCTCATGCTGTCCTCCCATAGGAGCCCAGCATGAGCAGAGGTCTCTTTTATCACTCTTGGACTTTCTCATTGTATTGTACATTTCTATGTTTCTCCGTAATGATGTCTGTGTTGTGTATGTAAGGTCGGGGGGGGGGGTGTCCCATTTCACTGCAGGGCAACTTGCATGTGGCGAATAAAGTTCTGATTGATTGATTGAGGAGTAGAGACAGTGAGTGCAAAGTATTCATAGTCAACCTTAAACCACATTGTTCTCTCATGAGAAAAAGGTGAGACCCATCTTTGTGACATTTTGTGTGATTAGGGCTGGGCCACATCATACAGTTCATGATGATACCATTATAATGTTAGGCAATGATAAGAAAATGAAATATCGCAATAGAATATGGGTAAAACGCGGATGCGCAGTGCCTTTGTTTTCATACACAAAACTAAGTGTAAAACTCTGCGCTCAGGTTTCCTGGCTGTGTGTGAGTTTCAACTTACAAGTAGGGGTGGGCGATAGAAACGATATAAATTTGGCCAACGATAGAGATTTTGACTATATCGCTCTATCGCGATAGCGCATGTTGATGATGTCATCAAGCTGCGCCTGTTTTGGTCTAAAGCATCGCAGCGGCTGCTGTCATATGTCACTGCATGACAATACAACCATTATCATCTGCAAATTATGCCAAGCAACAGTCATAGCAAAGAGATGAAGCACTTTTATCGAGTGGAAGAGAAGTTGGCGTTCATCCTCCAGCTTCATTGTGCTAATGTTATGCTAACATAGCTGTGTCGCTAGCAATCACGTAGCACAACATTATATACCAGGTAGTCAGACTTCAGTAACCCCTCAAACGTCACTGCTGTTTAGTTTTCTGTCTTCATTTATGTTGGAAGTGATAGCAGAGCTGTACGTTTGAATTAGTTTCAAAAATCTCTTAGAACATGTCATGTTTAGGTGTAAACTAGCGAGCTAACTTCCTGTTAACTTCTGTCTCTGTTAAATTTAATAAATTCTGTTTTCATGGATGTAAAACTTAATTGTTACACCCGATAAAGCAGCAACGCTGATGATTTAATTAAAGATGAAAGAATTTAGACCGTTTTTAACTCTTAGTATTCGTTTGACTTTGGGACCTGAAGTTGACGGAGTTTTGGACCCAGATTACTCCGCGAAGCTTTTCACTGTGGCAGCCATAATGCTCTGACAATCCATCAAGCTGTGCAGCTTACCAAAGTTGTACTAAAACATTTTTTTAACAGATTTCTGCAGCCGAAATCGGTTCGAGGTCAGTAAGCACAACCAGAATTCATACATAAGGCACACTCTCGATTTTTGAGAAGATTCAAGGATTTTTAGTGTGGAAAATACGTTATACAGAAGAAAAGAATATATCACGATATATATCGTTACCGCACATGCTTCAAATTATATCACCTTATGAATTTTAGGCCATATCGCCCAGCCCTACTTACAAGTGCAATGTTTTACTCAGTCTTTGGGTTTGGCTGTCGGAGGGGTGCTTTACTGAGCCTCGAGTCCTGGAAGGGTAATACAGTTTGAGGCTGGAGGATCTCTATATAAACATCCCGTAGGGGTCATACAAGCTAGGTCCCTTAACTGTAGCTGTTGAAAGGATAAAGTTGTGGTATGTCAGTGGTCAGAAATACCTTTACTACTTTAGTATTACTTAAACACAAAGTCAGGACTGACCAGGGACCATTGCTGTGAGTCACAGTGCGCAGCATAAAGGCCCATTCACAACAGATGGGGTGTCACTGCACTCACTTGGGGTCATATTTTTGCAGCAGCTCTACGTGTACTAGATGCACCTGCTCCTTGTCATTTCAAAACGCGTATATCTCTGACGTTATATCCTCTACAACAGTTTCTGTTGTATTATGTTCAAATGTTCAATAGGAAACAACTCATTCATAATGAAAGAAAGCTTTGTAACTATCCCGGCTAGTGAAGAGTGTCCTTTCCACAACACTTCCTTCCCCCTGAGGTCCACAGAGCTGTTGAAAAGGCTCTGGAGGTCTTTGTGCAAGCATATAAACCTGTGACACACTAATCACCGAACTCAGACACGCACAGACTGTTGTGCTTCGTTGTGATGAAGGACCTGAAGCTCAGTAAAACACCCCTCCGACAGCCAAACTCATCTGCTCTCTGATTGGATTGTAAAATTTGTAAATTTACTCATAAGTTGAAACTCACACACAGTCAGGGAAGCTAAGCACAGAGTATTTTGCTTTGTATCTGTAAGCAGACAAAGAAATGTGTAACGTGTGCAAATTTGGATTTAGCTGTTATTTGTAGCATCACGTCGCACAGACACACACACTGTTTATGATGAAACGGGGAGCTGCGCTCCATCAAAATCTATCATCAACAGTTTTGTGTCAGAGCACATCACTGACACCGAGGTGCACTCCTCACCTTCTTTGAAGAGCCCATTGTTCCTCTGCAGCGGCTGAAGGAGGACCGAGCTCCTCTTCCTCAGATCGTCTTCATCCCACCATCACATCAGCCTCCGTCTGTGTTTTCAGATTTCGACTCCACCCTTTATCTCGTAGATTCAGGATTCAATCCTAAACATAAACATGACATAAAAGTCTGTAGATAATAAAGAACGTGTTCGTCACTGACTCTGAACACGCGTGAGTAGAAACGCACTCCTTCATCTCAGGATCATGATTTATTTTCATTGTATTTTAAAGACCTACAGAGCCCAGAATCTCAGATTATGATAACAGCTGATGCAGTATATGGACACACCCAAGAAAAAGACCTGGACTGTGGCTCGGTCCCTTTTCAGATGGAAATAAATTCAGCATTTATGAACAACGATCCCAGAGTCTGGAGAAGATCACAGCCTGATACCTGCAGGTCTGACAGCAGCTCATAAGCAGAGAGGTCTCGCTGCTGTCCTCAGACAGTCAACATGAAACTATTGAGGAACAAACACGCGTTTATCATGACTCTGGTTTTACTGGCCAATCAACACAGTTTATAAACTGGTATATGTCACCTTGTTGCTTTGTCTGTAAGTGGTCATGTGATTGACCACGACTCCTTTATCCTTCCTCAGTCAAACAGCAGCACTCATGTGATTCTTTTGCCCCCTGAGCTCCAGGTGTGGTGCTAGACAGTCAACGCCGTTATTCCCATCACTGGTACTGTGACTGCGCTTTTACGAGATTTTAATGGTCTTCTTTTAACCGTCGACTCGGGTTGCTCTGTGTTTTAGTCCTTTTAGGTTTGACTCCTGCCTTTGGGATCTATTTTTAGGAAATACAACATTCCCTTTCACTGTTATGCTGATGAAATCAAAATTTACTTCCCCTTGAAACTGGACGTCTCAGTCCCAGTGCAGCCTTTAACTGTTTACATGATGTTAAAGACTGGTCAACACAGAGTTTTCTTACACTAAATGAAAATAAAACTGAAGTGTCGGTTTTTGGAACTCACGCCTCTTTGAACAAGTTAGCCGATACCCTCGGTCCTCTAGCTTCTCATCTTTCTCTCACTGTAAGGAGTGGTTTTAGATATCTCCTTTAAATTAGAGAAGCAAGTGTCCACAGATGTGACAACAAGTTTTTATCAGTTATGTGAAATTGCCAAAGCTAAGCCTGATCTTCCCCCAGGAGACCTACAAACACTTATTCATGCCTTCATCACTGCAGTTCCCTCTGTTTGGGTCTCCAACACTCTCCATCGCTTGCAGTTATGCTGCTGCACGTCTTTTAACAGGTCTTAGAATGTATGAACACATCACTCCAGTTTTAGCAAACTTACACTGGCTCCCTGTAAAGTATCATATTGATTTTAAGATTCTTTTACTTAATTTTAAAGTTTTAAATAATATGGCGCCCAGTTATTTAAACGAACTCCTCAACATGTATGACCCCAAAAGAGCACCCAGATCGTCCAGCCAGATTCAGTCTTTTAAATCACGTCTTAAAACTCACTTTTTACTTTGCTTTTAATTCAAGTTCAGTTTGAGTACCATCAGGCCTGTTTGGTGTTTTTAATGTTAATTTATTGTCATTTATCTGTATTTGTTTCTCTATTGTTTTTTCTTGTTCTTAACCTGTTGTGAAGCACTTTGGTTAACTCTGTTCCTTTTAAATGTGCTATACAAACACATTTTGAATTGAATTGAATCAACCTGGGGATGTGAGCTGCTTTATAAAAATCACCTGAAGAAGAATCTGCTGCGCACACATGAGGAAGTTTCTCCATAAAAGCAGGTAAAATGTGAAAAAAAGGTTAAAGGCAATGAAATGGCAAATATCAGATCCACACAAAACTGTGAAACTGTTCTCTGCACTACAATGTGATGCAACATGATTTACTCAAGTACCTTACTGAAGTAAACTTTGGATGTACTTGTTAATATGCAAACATTGTACTTTAAAGTTTTACTTCCTTCTTATTTTACAGATGTTCTACATGATGCTGCAGCAGAGGGGAATTCATTCAAACCATCTGCAGCTGCAACATTAAAATGAATAATATTATTATCGCAGATAAACCGTGTTTAATGAGTACGTCACGTCGACACTTAAACTTTGACTGCGAGTCTAAATTCGTGTTTTCAGGCTGTGGTGGAGACACTTTCGTGTGGCGCAGTGGGCTCGCGTTGTCTCCACCAGCCCGTCTCACACGTGTCAGCTTCAGGTATGCAGCTGCCTCCGCACGCGCCTAATGAGCGTCCGGGACATAGCGGGCTAACCTCAGGCGCAAACGCGGTGGTTTCCTCCGGACGAGCTCAGGCCACAAACCCGTGCTGGAAGTCTTGGGTAGGCTGGACGGTTGCGCTGAAGCGGATCTTCAATTTTTATCCTTCTTTTTCTGCAGCTGCTTCTTCTTCTTGTCTGACTGTACTTCCGTTGTTCCACCACCTCCGATCCGCATCATCGCCACCTGCTGGTCTGGAGTGCGAAGCAATAAACGAGCTTCCATGGTCTATGGAGGGCCTCACTTGCCAAAATAAGTCAAATTATGACATCATTTAACAATTAATTAAACACATGTCATTAACGAATTAAAAATGGAAGTAATTAAGTAGCTAATTAATTAAAGTATAATTAATTAATTCAATTATTTTTCTTTGAAGTTTGTAAAATATTTTGTTTGCAATTTCAGAATCAGCATACTTTAAGGAAAATGATGTGAGTTACAGTTGCTCCAGTACAGTAACAGTAAGAAAAACAGGCTAGACTATTTAACCATTTAATATGTTACAGATTTAAGAAATAGCACAATATATACACAAATCACTCCATAATGGGATTGACAGAGGTGGTTATAAATAAATATCAAGAATACTGGCAGCAATATTACTGAGTAGAAAGAGGGTGTGCAAAAACAGGGTGTAACTATTGCAGTGTTTACAGTGTGTTAGATGGAGGAGTTGTACAGGGAGACGGCCACAGGCAGGAATGATTTCCTGTGTTGGTCAGTGGTGCTTTTGGGTCATCTCGGTCTCCCACTGAACGTGCTCCTGTGGCTACCCAGTACGTCATGGAGTGGGTGGGAGGTATTGCCCAGTATTGTCTTAATCTTGGACAACATCCACCTCTCAGACACCACCCTAACAGAGTCCAGCTCCATCGCCACAACATTACTGGCCTTGTGAATCAGTTTATTTAGTCTGTTGGCATCTGCGACCCTCAACCCGCTGCCCCAGCATGCAACAGCGTCGTGGATGTCACTGGCCACAACTGACTCCTGATTGACTGATTGATATGAGCCAGCAGCCTTTGAACAGCTGCAGTTAGGAGGATGTTTTCTTGCAGAGTTTTCTTCTAGGATGTGGAAAAAGCCTGATGGTACAACAACAGAAGTCTGGCTTCTTTGATACTGAGGAAAGAATTTCATTGTCCTCCAAATTTATCTTCTGAACATCTTCAAACTCTGTTTCGATGTGTCCAGCTGAAGAATAGTGGTTGAACAAAACAAGCCTTTAACCAGTGTTTATGTGTGCATCCGCTCATAAGTTCTGCTGCATGTCTGACACTTGTAAGACAGACAAACATTCATCCTCATGGATGTCTCAGAACTGTGGGAGGAAGCCCGGGTTCGTGTAGAGAAGCCACATAGGGACACGGATGGACTGATGTGACCACTGCACCACTTATTTCTTTCTTTTTTCCCCACTGCAGGACAGAAATCATTCATTCTTGGGGAGCATGGCCAGACTTTAGGCTGGAATTGATGCACTGTTGAGCTGCACCTGTTTATGATAGGCAGAACTATTAGTGTACTATTAAAAGTTAAATAAAGGTTCTCTTTACTCAGCTGCAGAGATACGGCTCAGTGTTCCTCTGTGTTTGTCTCCATCTAGTGGACAATCACATTTACTACATGCCAGCTTGCTCCCCCACCTTCAATAAAACAATTGTTGTATTATTAACTGGGTCTGTTTATATTTTGCAATAAGAGGTGAACTAAGAGTTTCCGGTGACTGACTGTGAGGCGTTTTAGCATCACAAACAGGAGAAACGTTTTTGTGCCATCTCAGCAGAGGTGGTGGGTTTCTGGGAGTTTTGTGGAGACTTCTGGTGCATTTGTTTTTTCATTTCTGCTCCCTCAGCGTAGTTTGTCTGCACCACTTGTTTCATTTATAACCCTAAATCAATAATAGACCATTACTTCAGCTCTGAGTGGGCTATTTATATAGACCATAAAATAAATAATCAAACAACAAGAAATAGTTTCCTAAAAGTCAATGAAAGTATTTTATTTACTTCATCGCGTTTCCGTTCTTATGATCTAATTTAAAACCTGCTTTATTCAATGTTAACTTTAAACCGTAACAACGCTATCAATAAAGGTTATTAAAACCCCCATTAGCTGTGTCCCTCCGCCCCGATGTTTAAAACTCCTCTCCCTCTTCTGCCACGTTTTTGCTCCTCTCCAGAGGGAGGAACGACACTGGGAAGCAGCGCAGGAATCTGATTGGTGAGAAAACACAAGAACCCGCCTGTTGCCCCACCCACACACTCATTAGGCAGCTCTGATTTGTGAACTACTAAGCCAATCACGGTTACCATGGACTTTGGCTTTGCTGGTATCCAAGTGAGGACGTGATTTTTGGTGAACGCGTCGCTCCATCGCACAGAGCGGAGAGCAGAAAGCGAACAGGAGCTTTCACCGCGACAACCACGGCCAGGTTAGAGAGTCACCTCATCGCTGCTTGACTGAAACAAACATCGGATACTTTACGAAGCAATGGCGCAGAGAAAGAATCCCAGAAACCACTCAAAAAAAGGTACGTACCCTTTATCTGACTGGGTTCTCCCGCCTGTGTCTCTAATTCAGACTTCCGTTTAACATTCTGCAGTTTATAGCTATTTTCAGTCTTTGGAAAGGATCGCGTGTAGTACATCAAAAGCGAGAATATATTTTTAATCCATAAGATTAGTTCTTCGATTCGGCTAATACACTAATACAAAATATAACGTAGACTCCTACTTTCGGAGGTAGATCTCCCGTGGTTCCAACAGCGAAAAGTGCGCACTGCCTGGCGTCCTGAAGCGTCATTAACATGCTGTTAAATATCTAATTATAATAAACGCATCACAATTGCTGTATTTTACTGAAGCCGAGTGGAGAAGTGGTTTTTAAATATTCCCCCAGATGTCGTATTTTATGTTTATAACTTGTAGCGCCGTCTCTAAACAAATGCATATTCGACTGGAAGAATTTTCAATGGGGTCTGGTTGGATGTTCTCGCGATACAAGAGAGCGGGACTGGTTTCGCCCCTTTCTCTGCTAGCGCTGCTAAATGATCACAATAAAGCAGACTCCCAGTTTAACCTCCCTGATAAATCCCGGCATGCTCTGTGTGATTATAGCTTCATTGCCCATCGGTAACATGAAAGTGGCCGTGGAAACGACGCTAAGCTAACCTAGCCCCCATCAATAACAGCCTGCTAACGGCAGCTAACTTTCTCCCAGGCAGCAGTGAGGGGTTCATGTTATCTCTGTTCTCTGTGCGGGAGTTTACTGGCCCCGCTCATTATTTACACATTTATAAGCCCGATATAAACCGGGTTATTCCTCACTGCAGTCTGTAATTAATTTAAAGGGCAAAAACACATGAATCATGCTTTCACTGACATTCCTGAGACAGTCTGAGGTCTTTACACAGGGTCCCCAAAAGCCTGAAATACAAACACATATAATTTCACATCAAAGATAAATGTTGCTGTTTCTGTTGGGTGTTACAAAGTGCTCACTGCTGCTGCTGTCACATTTTAGCTTTTAAACATCCAACAGTGTTACCTCCACGTTTCTCTCACACATGCTTTCCATTTGTAACAACACATGCAAACATCTGTTCGATCAGGTGAGAGCAAGAATAACACCCGTTTGACATCCGTGACTGTGTGCACACACAACTCTGACACGCACACACAAATATAAACACACACACACAGTGACGAGTGATGGATCGTAAGGTTCTTATCACATAAAAGCAGAACTGGCTGTAATGAGGTACTCTAAGACCAGAGCAGCCTCTTCATGGTTGTTAATACAAACAGGAAGTTTTTTTTCACAAACCATGAAGAGTGCCCCCCCCCCCCCCCCCCCCCCACACACACACACACATACACACATGTGTTATTAGAGCCTCTTTATTTTTCATGTGTCCAAATGCCCAAACATCATGTGCAACCCTCCACGCTGGTGCGAGCTTGTAAACCTGTGATATGAGCACTGGGAATAATTTTCCGACCACTGTGAGGAAATCTTGGCTGAATATAAAAGCACCTGGAACAGCTGGCTTTTGATGTACTTGTTCAGCTGCTGTTTAAAAGGTGGCTGGAGACCACAAACAAAATCGTTGTGATTTCCAATCAGCTTCCAGTGTTGTTGCTAAGGAGACGGACCACTCACAGTCAGCTGCTGTCTTCAGAGTGACTTTGGTGGGTCGAGGTGGAGATAAAAGGGTAATACAGCTGAGTGGCTCTGCTATCAGTTCATTAGAATCAAGTTGGCAATTCCAGAAGTTGCTTCACAAATAGTGATATAGTTGCTGAAGGGCAGCAGCTTTACTGTAAAACGACACAGGTTGGTTTTTATACAGGCAGCCGAGTCAGCGCTGGAAAGATAAGCTGTGCTCATCAGTGCACCACTATCACACTTGTTCTCTTAGTCTGCAAGATTACACTATTGTGCTGTTTCCATTTCGTTGTATATTCAGTACCAGTAGGCGCTTCGAGTCACGAGCGCCAAACGCAGTGATGTGATTGGTCAGGTCTGTTTATTAAATATGAAAAATCGAGCACGATCCAAAAAACTGAAGTGCCTCAAATTCGTCCTATTAAATTACGCTGTTGGCGATGCATTAAGAGCAGGAAAATATCTTTAACACATGAAATTATTTGACCCATTTTATGCGTTTGGTGCATAAAGACCTCGAGAGTAAACGTTGTCAGCCTGAGTCGGACCGTACATTGACCTCTGACCTCTGGTCGTCCGGAGCCTGAACCTGTGGGTCATACCTGCTGATACCGTCGTTACTCTTGTGTTTGAACCATCGCGAGCGCTTGAACTGCCGTTTGTGTTCTCGGATCTCGTCTTTAAAACAGGTCATCCAAAAATATTTGTATTCAGGGGGAAACGCGCTCTGCTTGCAAAACTGCCACACTTATGGGGGTGTTATCCACCATTAACACCCACTTCACTCAGAGCCCCAACAATCATTGGTTCCCTGCTGTGGTTCAGGACCAGTACAGCACCTTGGTTTTTCTGGCGTGGCCGTACTACCTGCTGATTATTTCTGAAACGCCGCAACAGCTGAGAGAGTCCAGAAATGCTGGTGTCAAGGTTATGCGGGGGCTATTCTGTCCTCTCTGGCATCTCTCAGCCAGCGTCGCAGGGTTTGTCAGCTCTAATAATAGTGTGGATCAGGTTCAGCAGCCCGTCACAATCCCTGTGCTGCTGGGAGGAAGAGGAGGAGGAGCTCCTTCACTCTTTGTCTTTGCTCGGAGACGCTGAGAGTCGCTGAAGCTTTTTGACGATCGTTCGTTTAGAGTCTTTGTTCTTTCGGATTGTTTTTGTCTCCTTCTGTCACTTCGTTGAGTTCCTCCTCGAACTTTTAAAGCTGCTTGTTTTCTTCAAGCACGCCGTCACCTGGTTGAGAAGACTCCGATAGTTTTGGTGCGTTAATCTTCGGTCTGTGACGTCTTCAGGTTTTGTCCTGCAGGTCAGTTTCATCTTGTGCGTGAAGGAGCTTCACTTTCTGTTTTTAATGTTTTTGATGCTGGTTTAGTGTGGTGCTTCCACCCATGGAGCGATACCGCCACTACGGCACCTCCTACACCTCCTCTCCTGGTGCAGCTCATGTAGAGGAGATCCACGCCGAGGAGGAGGAGGAGGTGGAGGAGGTGATGTACACTGAAGAGGAGGTGGAGCCGCTGTTAGAGGATGAAACGCAGCCTCTGCTGCAGGAGACAGGTAGGACTGAGGCATGCATGAGGTTTGGTTCATTTTAGGTTTGGCTCTCACCTGGTCGGGTTTGGCTCGTTTAGGAGGCGTGAAGCGGGAGGAGGAAGTGACACGTGCACAGAAGGAAGTGCAGCCTGTTGTCCAGGAGACAGGTAGGACAGGCATGGACTGGCCCGGTTTGGAACACTTCTTAGGTCAGAGTTTCGTGTGGTTTCACCTCGTATGGTGTGCAGCATGCTTTTAACAAAAACTCGGCTACATCCTGTGGCAGCTTTTCACAATAAAAGCTGCCAAGATGAACCCTGGTGATGCTGTGAAGGCTTGTGGTGATTTTGGTGTGAAGCGAATGTGCCTCAGCATCAGTTTGTTGGCGTCGGTATTCAGATTAAACATCATTGTCGTGTCTAATCCAAAATCTTTTAACTTTAGGTTTAAGCAGACTTTTCACCGGAGCAACGCTGTTTCTCTGTAGGCTTCCAGCAGGTACAGTGATAATGTTTTTATAGGAATTGTACAATCGCAGTTGTTGCATCGCCCTGATTTTCAGTTACACTTTGATGAAGGTTACGGTGCAGGGTGGGAGGTCGCTGCGCAGCTGTGGATTGAATTTCCATCCAAAGTGTAAATTCCCAGTAACTCAGACAAAGTACTTGAAACCCAAAGTGACCAAAGTTTGCTTGAGTTTCTCGGGTTTGTGGGACGTCAGGTCAGCAGTGATGAGGACGATTTACTGGGTTTACTGGGCTGTAAAGTCCACGTTCCCACCCTGAGAGAGGTGTGTGAGGGTCGTGAGTAAATGTCCATGCCTTACTTGGATACAGGAAGCTGCTGTTTGCTGTGCTGTAGCAGTGCTTGGTTACACAAAGGGGGTTTGTGTCCCCGGCTGGAATTGAACCAGCAATCATTTACTTAAACCCGCAGCAGGGTGTTCCACTGGGGGCGCCGTGGCTGCTTCGATGACTTTGGCTCCGTCCACACTCGCCCGGATAAGTTTGAAAATGTCTGAAAGCGCTCCGCGTCCACACTGGTGCTTTCAGTCGTTTTCACAGAGTTGTGCGTCCACATTGAAACAACTGAAGCGCTTACGGTCCAGTCCTGCACATGCGTGAAACACAAGAAGCTTCATTTCTGTCTGCCGTTTATTAGTTTCCAGCTCTTTGTAACGTCGCGGCAGAATGTCGAGGGAAAGCACCGAGTTATTTAAACGGACTCACAATGAGGTGGAGTTGTTGCTGCGAGTAACACAAAAGTACAAAGTTGCAAAAGCGAGTGAGAGTTAAAGAATTTGAGGAAAAGCTCTGTGGAGCATCTACAGACTGATATTAATCTTTAATAAGGCTGTCAAACACCTGCTGTATAATGCCCTCCACTATCTTAGTTTCATTGGTCACATGACTGCATCACATGACTAAAATGTGTCATCGTTTTTGAAAAGGCTCGGGGTTCGCTGTCCACACCGCAATGCGAAAACTGGGTTTTCAAATGTGTCCGCTTTGGAGAACGTTTCCAAAGGTTTCTGCAAACGGCGTCTCAGTGTGGACGGGAGGCCAAGAAGATGCGTTTTCAAACCAAAGCGTATTCGTGTGGACGTAGCCTCAGTGTGGACGTAGCCTCAGTGTGGACG
>NW_005187765.1:324335-330054 GCF_000239375.1 Pundamilia nyererei | reverse complement strand
CCTCGGTGTGGACGTAGCCTCAGTGTGGACGTAGCCTCAGTGTGGACGCAGCCTCAGTGTGGACGTAGCCTCAGTGTGGACGTAGCCTTAGTGTGGACGTAGCCTCAGTGTGGACGCAGCCTCGGTGTGGACGTAGCCTCGGTGTGGACGTAGCCTTAGTGTGGACGTAGCCTCAGTGTGGACGCAGCCTCAGTGTGGACGTAGCCTTTGCTCTTTAAACTCTAAAGCTAGTTCTTCGTGCTGGTGTCTGAACCAGGTGAAACTCACAGCACCTTAGCTGTGACCCACTAACACTGCCGGGTGTTTATCAGCCACATCAGGACCGAGGTGATGCTTCTTCCATCACTGCTGTCATTACTTGCTGCTTTCTATGGTCTTTAGTGCTTTTAGAGACACTTGAGGTTTTTTAACCGCACACGTGTTGAACGCAGCCTCGGGCTATTTCAGGAGTGCTCTTAGTGACATTTTCACGCAGTGCAAAAGCAGACAGCTGTTCTTTATCTGCAGCCTGTTCAGTCCTGAAACAGCTGTTGTCATCTCTCTCTCTGTTGGGGTCATATTGACTCGGTGTCTCTCGCTCTATTCCTGGGTCGGGTTGTCCTTTGTGGAGCCATGTTGCCCCTCTCTCTGTTCCCTCTTTGTTTTTCCTGGACGTTCAGACTTTCACCAGAAGTTTTCCTTCAGCCGACACTCCGACCTACAGTTTAATCACGTCATAGCGCTCTCCGCCTGTACTTCCTGTCTCGCTCTCTCACTCGGTCTCCTTGTTTTCCCAAAGCACTTAAAATAGTACGACAATGTGCCAAATCTGTCCTGAGGAAAACCAGCTGGAAACATGACGCCTCAGTCCACTAAGTCTGAACCCAGTCACTAAAGAGGGCTTAAATCTGATCGCCCAGCTTCAGCCTGCTGCTGTTTGCTGATGTCATAACACATTAATATGCTTGATTACCTGTGCAGGTGAGCAAGACTGGTGCACAGATACTGGTGCACATGTGTGTGCATGTTCCTTATTTTCTGGTCGTTTTGTAAATAAAAAAATATTTTCCTCTGTTTAAGTTTTGTTTTGCTTTTTTAATTTCATAAATAAATGTTTTCAGTGTTTTTGAGCCTCGTAACCTCAGGAGTGCAGGACACGTCCACACGATAAAGCTGCCGTCAGGTTTGACGCCTGCTCCGGTCATTGCATTTTGTTTGGCGATCAATCAGCACCAGCGTTGTTCTCCAGCTCGTGCTGTGACGATGAAAGTTTGCATACATTTTGTGAAATACACAAAACTTATTGCACGAGAACGTTTTTATTTTCAGTGGTGCAGATTTGAACCTGCGCGCTGTCGTCCTCTCTGCGACGGTTTGAAATAAAGACGTGGCCCCGATGCTCAGATTTCACTTCATTCTTCAACAACAGAGCTCTGTGCTGTGTGATCTTGTCTGTCTGTGGGTGACACCGAGTTTGTTGCTATCAGCACGTTAACTGCTGATCTAAATCTGGCAGCAGGCGCGATCGTGCCTCAGTTCACACGTTCAAAGAAGAAATAAATGTTACTCAAACTGGCTTTGGTATTAACATCAGCTTTTCACACCTGCAGAGGGGAAGACGGTGCCGGTGGAGAGCAAAAATGGAAAGAGGACAGAGGGAGGAGGCGGAGGAGATGCAGGTGGAGGCCCAAAGTACTCCGTGTTCACCTGGTTTGTGGTCCTGGGTCTGCTGGGAGTCTGGAGCTCTGTGGCCGTGGTCTACTTCGACATCGTGGACTACGACACCGTGATCGGTGAGTTGGAGGGTGGGCGTGATAACATGGTGTAATTTAATGGAAGCAGACGCATGATTGATTCAGTGCCCAATTTCCTGAAGCTTTTATTTTGAAGGGGTGCAGACTTTGAACAGCTAAAAGCAGTGAGGGATTGTTTTCTGGCAGAAGAGAGAAGTGGCTAACATGCGTCGATGTGGTTGTTTTGCAGAAGTAAAGCAGACATTCAGCATTTCATAAACCTCATCTTAATTGCTCAACGTGTGGGGGCCCCACACGTTGCTTCAGTCAGCAAACATCTCACCAAGCAGCAGGCCGTGTTTAGTAACAGCACTGCACGCTGGTCACATGCAGTGAAAGTGGGATGTGTGATAATCTGTTCAAACATCGAACTGAGGCAGCGCCTGGAGCTTCAGACGGTCCAACTAGTGTGGCCGTTTCCCGGCTGTTACAGTTTAATATCCACAAAGAAGAGGAAGAAGAAGTTCACATAAAATGAGATCGTCTTTGTTTACACGCCGTTTCTGATAAAATGACACAAAATTCCAAAACGCTTTGTCGAGTCGACACGATGATGTCGTGATGCTTCTAAAGATGAAAATGAGGAAGCAGATTCTGTGCTCATGAGAAAGCTGGCTTTTCAGTTTGTAGGCACCCAGTGAATGACCCAGGGCGGACTCAAACCCAGGCCACCGTCGATGGGTCACCTGATCACTCCAGAGCGCTAAAGCAGCTCTCGGATCAGTTTCCTGTGCGTGAAAGACGGCCTCCTGCCATCTTCAGGCTCTGCGTTTCAGCCCACTCCTGTTCATCTCGATCCGATGCTTTGATAACAGACTTACTGAACGTTTTGATGTCAGCTTGATAAACACCTTATCTTTTGTCTGATCTTTCACTTTCCCGCCTCTTTGCTGAGCTGCAGCACCACCTCGTCGCTGTTGCTTCATAAGTTTTCACAAATTTGCTCCCAAACTAAAAAATATTTACGAGTTAAGTAATTTAACTGTGGTCGGTACAGACGACCCAACATGTCTTTACTGACCCTGGACCATCATTTATCCTGACGCAGAGTTACCTGACCAATCACAGTGCTGTCCACTGATCGGGTTTATTCTCAGCTGTGGGCTCTCCACAGTGGATCGTGTCACGGTTACATCTAAATGTTACAAGACGACGATCCTTGGCAGTCTTTCTCTTCCTTCGGGTTCGCCTCCAACGTGAGAGCAGCGTGAGAACGTTTGTGGAGTCCCGCCGTGTGCAGAGAAGGAGACGTGCATCTGTTGGCCTATTTGGTTTGGTTCTCAGCAGCATTTCTGTCTGGGTCGCCAGCGTTCACACACACTGAAACACAATGTCAAAGTAGTGGTTTTTGTACAGGAACCCGGTGACTTCTTCATGTGGTTTGATGCCGAGTTTTCACAGCGCCTTCCTCTCAGTCAGACGTGAACAAACACAGCGTTTCAAAAGTACAGTAGCGTTTGGATCTGTGTGCACAAATGTATTCCACACATGCGTGCTGTGATTGAATGGTTTCAATGTGCCGTTATCCGATTGTGGGGAGCTCTGAGTGTCTGCAGCTTAAAGCAGTGATGCTTTTTGGTGTGTGTACCAAAAGGAGCGAGACAAGCGGGAGGAAGTGAGCTTGTGGCCTGGAAATACACATGTTTGCTGTGGTCTGTGGTCGGTTGGGTTATTAACAGCTTTCATCCTGGCATACAAAAAGCTTAAATGCCATCCGAGGCCAGGTTGGAGCTTTGGACGACCTCCAGAGAAAACGGACCCAAGATAAACGTGGAAGAGCCAGAGGGAAGTTTGCTGAAATGTGTGCTCGCTAGACTTTTGGTCACGTCTTACAATCACTACAGTTTCAAAATGACTGAATGTGAAATACAGCCACCAGTTCCTCTTCTGTTTTTGAGCTCCTGACTGCAGTTAGGGTCAGTAAAGTAGTTTGGGGATGTTTTTGGTTTTGTTTCTTGGGCTCTGACTGTTTTTTAGTCACGCCAACTTTGCTGTTTGATCACGCGGTTCTGATCAGTTCATCGTCGAGTCACAATTTCTGCAAAGCAGTCCTGAGCTATCAGTCCCAAAATAAGACTGGAAGGTTAAGCTTCCAGGTTAAAGAACGCCGTCCATAAAACCTGCACAGGAAACGCTGAAACCAGGAGACGGCTGCCACCTGTCGTGACTCGCACACCTGAAAGCAACAAGGATGCGTGACAACGCCACAGCGGACTGATCTCAAGACCCTGGTTCCAGTTCTTTGTGGGAAAATGCGCTTTTTTAAGTGAAAAGTAACAACAGCGAAAACGGCGACTCTGCTGTGTCACATTACAAACTGATCCTCAAACTTCCCTCCTCAGACTGATAAACGACCTTGTATCTGTAGACATCATGACTCCATTGTGCACACACATCGGCCACAGCTGTGAGCAACTTCCTGTTCAGCTCTCAGTTACGAGCTTTCATTGTATGGAAATGATAACCACAGTGAGACAGGCTAACTGAGACGTGAGCGCCGTTGGTTGACTCTGCTTCTGTACAGCTGTTTGGATCACGTCATGGCGTCAGCTGCACAGCGTGTAGACATGCAGACGGCGAAATCCTGTCAGGGTTTCTGCTTTTTAGTTTCTTCAGACAGATGCAGAGAAGGAGCTGCAGGCCGGACTCAAACCCGGGACGGCTGTATGGCATATGGTCGCCTGCTCACCCACTGCGCTAAACCGATGGCTGATTCAGTGTTTCTGTAAAGGAAAGTGTGTTTCTGATACTAGAAAGTAATATTAAATAAATTCTAACAACAGCTGATCAAGCTTAAACGTGCTGCTGCTGTTTAGCTCGACATCGCTGGTTTCTTTCTGGCGCAAAGTGGGCGATAAACAAACGAGAGACGATCAGCTGATCATTGATTAGTTTCATGATTGAAGTAGAAACAGGAGAGGGAGGGGGGGGAATGAGAGGAGAAGAGGCAGCTGTGCAGCGTAAACACAGAGTAACTCCAGCTTTGTGTCTTTTTCATTGGAGCTGAAGTCCAGGACAAACTGTTCCTTTTCACCTCAACACGAAACGCGTAATATTTTCTCTGAATACCAGACGATTCTGTTTTAATTAACCTCATGAACAAAATAAAGTTCAACATCAGTAACATAGCACCACCCAGCTGTGTAGAAACTCCGTCATGCTAGCTAGTAGCAGTACGGAAAAGTCAGAATAACGAAAATAAACTCCACCTACACTTGGTTCATATCTGACCCAGAGAGACTGCAGGTCAGAACTTCTTACCTGAAGTTCAGTTCACACTCGGACCAGCGGCCGCCTCGGGTCTCTCCTCTTGCCTCCCCTTCCCTCCTCCACCTGCTGCCTCCACCACGTGCTAATGTTATTGAATCTGTGGAAGCTCCGCCACAGCCACCACACGAAGTAACGAATAACCAGCCCAGTTATCCCAGTAACGAGTAACGCGTTCCTGACTTTGGCATAACAACTAGTTACCGTGCTCGTTACCAATAATAACGTAGTTGCTGTGACGCGTTACTTAATAACGCGTTAGTCCCAACACTGCTTCTGAGGGTGCATTAAACACATTAGAGGGTTAACTAGGCAACTGAGTTTGGGATTTTATGCTAGTGACCGACAGCCAGCTACAAGAAAATATATGTTTCTAAATGAGCTGGCCACGCTAGCACTTTGCTCGCCACCTCACCTCTCTGCCACGTTTACCTTTGTCCCCAAATTGGATTCAGGTTGATGGGTCAACAATTCTGACAGTTTGAATAGAAGCACAGAGACTCAGTGAATCAGTCAGGTGTGCTGGAAGTGGTGGGAAGTGCACAAACAACTTTATTGGGGACGGCTGCTGTGTTTGCTTTTTGTGGGCAGAGTCACAGAATTTGTGGTTGTACTTGTTTTTGCAGCTAGCACGCAACGTGTGTGTGTGTGTGTGTGTGTGTGTGTGTGTGTGTGTGTGT
>NW_005187765.1:312213-323999 GCF_000239375.1 Pundamilia nyererei | reverse complement strand
GTGTCTGTGTGTGTGTGTGTGTGTGTGTGTGTCCTGGAAGGTTTGTTTTTTCTAATGCTGATAACCATCGTTCGATAACGTGACTCACTGGGCAGACCGGTTTAAAACATGGTCGGGGACAAAAACAAGTCTGCTGCTGTCTAAATGAACCAAACTGCATTTTGTAAATAAGAGAAGATTGTAGCAGAAAAGGTTGTTTAATGTCTGTGAGGCAAAGTGTCTCTGACTTCACAATCTGCTCGGACAAGAAGGAAACTGAAAGCAGAGTGACTGGTGGAGCCTTACAGGCTGATATCTCCTCTGTGCAGCAGGATCTGTGTAATAAAGTCTTTATCTGCTGTGTAAACGGTGCATGTGTTTACACCCCGGCCCTTCACAATAAAAGCCTGTCACTTTGCTGGAGGTGTTTCACTGTAAAGCAGAGCCATAAACTGTTTGTAATGACTGTGCTGATCTAAACAGTGACTCTGCAATGCTTTAACCTCCTGTGGCCTCTTCTTCCTCCCTCCTCTTCTTCCTCTTCTCTCTGTGTTATCTCTGCACGCAGCCAGAGCTAAGGAGTTTCGTATGAACTTTTCTGAAGTTTTACAAGGTACGGTCTCAACATTTAACCCGCCATAACTACACATCCCCATCCATCGTATTACACCCTGATTCCATCAGAGCCCACTGTGACTGCAAGCTGCAGGTGGAAGAATCACGTTTCTGCTTTTAAAATAGTTTAAAATGAACCTTCGACAGAATGTGAACAAACAGCAGCTGTGAAGTTGTGTCCAAGATGATGAAGAGAGTTTGATTAGAGGCAGAGCTCTGCCAGATTGTACAGAGAGTTAATGTAAGGGAAGTTGCATTGGTAACTACGGTTCTGTGAATTCCCGGGTGACTTTCAGTGGTGGTAAACGAGGTGGTCACCTTGTGTCTCCTTGTGCTGTAAACACAGCCGCATGTCTGAGTGTAGGCCGCCTGCGCGTGTATGCTGTTGGTTACCACGTGGCAGCCAGCATCCATAGCAAACACTCCAGGTGAGCAGCTGTTATCCAGGAACTGGCAGAGCCGTAGTTACCTGCATGACTTCCTCTCTGTTTCGTTCACTTCTCTCATAGATCTGAGTGTCTCTGCTCAAATCTTATCTTGTCCTGCGAGGAGACATGTCTACCTCGTTTACTGTCACGGGGCATCAGGAGGGAATGGAAATAGAGCCTTTATTAACTCAGTATGGACAGGTTTTATGAAAATGAAATAGAAAGTTAAAAGGTTAAGAGATCGGCCTACCGCCTGGTAAGCTCCTGCCTGTGGCCTGGTCTCTGAGCTGCCAGCTGTAGAGATGTCTGCCTTCTCTTTAATATTTAATATGATGGGACTAAAGGTGCTTGTTTTATATTTTACTGTTTTATAGGTTTTGGTGGTCTGGCTAACTGAGAGGTCCACAAAACTAAACAGCAGCATTTGAAATGCTTTCGATTTGTGGTTTGAGTCGGGGTCTGATCGGTGGGGCTGCTGCTTATAACAGACAGAATTCTCCTCATCACCACATCCTTCCTCTTTTAACAGAGACACTTCCTCTGTGCACTTTAACAGACTGATGCATGCTTTTATTTTTGTGACTATTTTTGCCTTTATTTGATAGAGCAGCAGTGAAGCTGCACCCAGAGAGGATGCTTTTAGTCTGTTTCTGTCACATGGTCAGAGCTTCATTTACCACTGCTGTGACTCTGAAGCCAGCCCTGTGACCGAAGGCCTGATTCACTAATGTGCAGCTAAACCATAAAGAACTAATTATTTATAACATGCTGCAGAGAGATGAAAAACATCAAAAACACACTTTGTTACATTTTCCTTTGTCCTTTTTCACCATCTGAGCTCTTGTAGTAACATCCTCTCATTACATTTTCTTCCTCTGCTGTGGTTTAATGGCACCAAATAGAGAACTGATACCATCTTAACAAAACTGGTGAATGCAAATCATAGATGGACACAGATGTAGCCACCGTGATGTCAGCACAGAGACCAGCATTTTTCCTTTCTGTCTTTCTTTTTCTGGCGTTTTGAATCCGACTCTTAGAATAACCAAACTTTACAACAAGGGCTTAAAGTTTTATTCAGTACGATCCAAGACGAGCGGAACATAGAAAATATGAGACACAGAGAACTTTAAAGTGTTGCAGTTGACTCTGGTAGCTGCATGCACAAACATTTTCGTGTTTTTCAGAATTTGTTGGTTGAACTTCATCTCCTCTTCCTCCTCCAGGTAAACTGACGGCCTACGACACAGATGGAGACGGAGACTTTGACGTGGAGGACGCCAAAGTTCTGCTTGGCAAGTCTGCTTTAATTTTGCTGTTTGCTGCCCGCTTTTCTGCCTGCCTGATGTGGTTTACAGACATGTGACAGTGCCTCGGATTCAGAGATTAACCCGTCAAACATAAACTGAGCTTAAAACCAGCTGAAGCATCACAGGAAGCCACAAAGCTCAGGTTTAACACAGAGTCAGCAGCGTGACTGCAAACGCAGACGAGATGCTCAGAGATGAAAGTGTGTGGGCCACGAGTCCATTGCTAATGGAGGAAAAAACCCTGAGATCAGACGGTGCTGTGAAACAGGGGAAGCATGCAAATATAAAGACGACTGCAGAACTGCAATAAAAATAAATGAAAATGAGCTGCAGCTCAGGGTTCTGACAGTTTAAATGTCCATCGCTGGCACAGAGAAGTGCCTGATCTACTGTATCAGTGTCCCTGCAGGTCGTTGCTAAAATCTGTCAAGTATGAATTTATAAATCAAGAGAGGAAGGTCTGAAACGGTCGTGAGGCACAGCAGGCGTGTTGTCATGTTTCAGGGTGTAGTTACGCGGCGCAAAGTTTTGATTGTCGGCTGGTTGGTTGGGAAAAAATGAGACAGTCAGTAAGGGTTGGATCTCCAGCATGAAGAGAAAGTGAGGTAGGCTTTTCCCACAAGAGAGCAGGACGTCATGGTCAAGCTTCTTCAAGTAATTAGTAAACAGACATCAGCTGAACATCTGGATGTTATAAGAATTGGCCTTTTGGTACGTTGTCATAGTTCTACTTCCTCTTTCATGGTTAAGTTATACATTACATATGCATATTATTACGAATCCCTAAGCCACAGAAAGCTGGCACAGCAGCCCTTCAGCCTTTCTCTGAGACAGAGGGTCGTTCGGTAGACGCTCTGGCTCGAGCTGCTGCTGCTGGACACTTCTAAGATTGGGTGGTTCGCTCAAGTCTTACTGGGTGGAGACCACGGGGCGCACTGGAGAGATTATGTGTCTCAGAGGGCTTGGGACCGCTGAAGGGTGTGTCCGAGGAGAGGTCAAGGAAAGGGAGGCTCAGCTCGCTGCCACCATGACCTCGAACAACATACGGAGAAAATGGATGGAAGGATAAACGTTCTGTAAAGCCAAGGAGTTTCACAAATCCTGCACAATAAACAGAGAACATCAATGATCAGAGTGCTGAAGGGACACTGTTGAATATTTCCATACCTAAGTAGAACTAGAAAACCAGACCATGTTCCCTCACTTCTACTTAAATTTAGTGTGTTGAGGTCTCAGACGGGCCTTAAACACCGTTCATTATTTCACTGGTTCAGATTTAGCACTTAGTGTTACGCTGCTTTTACAAAACCTCAGGATTGTGAACATTTGTGGCTACTAGAGCGGCTTCATTACGCAGCTGTCTCCAGTTTGAAAACGAGTGTTTAAACCAACCACAGCACAGCCCGCCTCTGATCTTCAGGTAGGATCTGCTGCAGGCATCGTTTTCTGTTTCCATGATTTGAAGCTTTTTTTTTTGGACACTTTTCTTTGAGTTTCTCAACAACTGTCATTACCTTCAATAAAAGCGGAAGTTTTCATTTGAAACCTGTTTATGTATCTCAAAGATCAGTTTTCTGCTCTGTCTTTCACTTCAAAGATGATCTTATTATTTATGAGGCCGAGAGCTTTTACTTTTTTAGGTTTTGTTGCCAGTAAACTGAAGACAGTAACCGAGAGTGCAAACAGGAGGTGGTGTTTTCAGACTCTACCACGGCAGCTTTGCATGATTCCCAGTTTAGAATAATCCTTCTTTGTCTGGGCTGTGGGCAACCCCATCAGTTCATCTTATGTCTGGTCTGAGCCATAGTATCTGCTTCCTTTAAGCAATGTGGGTGGGGCTTGTGTGAAATGACCATATCAGGTAAAACCCTCCTTGTGACATCACACAGATCTAAGAATAGAAAAAACAGCTTGAACCTGAGTGTTTAGATCAATCTGCCAACTCATTGTTTGAAACTTTGTTAAAAATAAACATCCAGAGTTTGAACAGGTGATAAATGACCGGAAATAAGAAATGTATTGAGTCTGTGTTTTGATAGGGCCAGGCAAGTATTGCAACCTCCTGTAAATAACAACAGAGTGTTGATAGCATCCGCTGGCAGTATGAAGTCTTAATGGGAAGCTGTGTTATAGATGTCGTGTTTGAAGTAGACTTAGCAGGAACGTGGCCGCCTCTGTTCGTTTTTATTGAGCGGACGTCGTGTCAGAGGTCATCTGACGTGGTTGAGACAGGAAGTAAAATCTTTATTAATTGTCTATAATTCATCTTTAACTCACTATCTTTCTCTTGTCCCGTCTCATCACCCTGTATTTATTTATTTTACCACACTTTTTTGTTCCAGTTTACTCCCCCCGTCTATCCTCCCTCCATCGCATCATTTCCACTTCTTTTCCTTTATAATTTCCTCCTTTGATCCCTCTGCACTTCCACCCGTCCCTTTTCTTCTCTTCCTCTCTCTTCCGTCAGGCCTGACCAAAGATGGCAGCGGTAGTGCGAATGCCGAGTCGCTCGAGGAGGTTCTTAATATTTTAGCTGAGGAGGGCTCTGATTGGATCTATGGCTTCTTCACCTTCCTTTATGACGTAGTGTCCTCGCCCTTAGAGCCAGGTGAGGAGGAGGAAGCGGCGGCCTCTGAGATGATGGAGGAGGAGGAGGGCGGGACAGCCTCCTCGGATGACGGGGAGGTTAAAGGGGTCATACTGGACCTCCAGAACCAATAGGAAGCAGAGACACAGGCGGTAGGGAGGCTGCCTGGTCCCGACCAGACTGGAATGTGCTGCAGCCCAGTATGATTGGAGGAGGCCAAACAGGGCAGACTGGTCCGACTTTTAATTTAATAAATCCGAAACACTACAAGCAGGAAGAGCTGAAGGCTGAAGGGATTCCAGATAACGATCGATCTACGGGATTCGTTTGTTTGACATTAACAGATTTTCTCCATCAGATAAAAATGTCCTGCGAGGTCAGAGGTCAAACGGTAAAGCAGGTGCGAGTGGCAACTGGAGGAAAACTGAAGGAAATTCATTTTTAGGGACGATAACGAGTTTGAATTTAACCCAGCTGTTACCTCCGCTCTCATTCATGATAACATTTTTAAACAGACAGAAGACGTAAGCGACCGACCGCGAACAAAGCGAGAGCTTTGGTGCTGTAGCTGTACCGTACGGAGGGTCGAAAGTGCCAGGATAACAAAGTAAACAAGCCAGTAAATAATTCACAATACAGAAATAAAATACTACAAGACACCACTGACAACCAGTCAAAGGGAAACAAACAAAAAATAATTCAATAGAAAAATTCAGACTAAATTTATTCAAAAGGGAAAGTAATCATTGTCACGTTTTCTGAAACTATAAACAGCTTTATTCATTTCTGTATAATTTATGATGCAGTTACCAGTGAAATATTCAACATATTAGTCATTTAATTTGTTAATTAATGTTTACATTTTTGGTCTAAGCGTTATATAAAATCAGTTATCCTTAAATGTCTGTCGTCACAGGTCAGTTTTATACAAACTCAAGGACACGATCTTTGATGTCACAGAGGGCGTTTATCCTCTTTATTCACCTTTATGTTCTCATCTTTGTATGCAGCACAAATGTTTGCCTTTTATGACTTATTTTATCGTAAAGTGCTGGACTTACTGCACAAACACATTTGTGCGTAATGTATGTGAGCCCATAAGCTGTTGTGATTATTTTCTCTGCACACGGTAACAAAAAGCAGGGGTGTGATGTGAGCGTCCATCACGTGGTTTCATTCAGGTCAGTTTTAAAATCTTTACGGCGACGTTGCTGAAACTGATCAGAAATCTGTCGTTTGAGTAGTTTTTATTTGTGGTGTGTGCTTCTGCGTTGTTACGTATTGATCAGTTTGCAGTCATTTCATACCAGTGGCGCAGAAACATAACTCGGACTTTTGTGAGGTCACTCGGGAGTTTCCAGGGTTATAAAGAAGGTTTGCTGTTTGTGGTAACTTGTGCTGCTGACCTCACCTGCTTCACAGCAGATTATTGCTGAGATAAGAGATCAGCTAGTATGAAATCACCACCTCTCACCAAAGTCCTGCCACGACCCCTCAGAACTCAGAGCGTGGATCGTAAGAGGACCAAAGATTGTTAGGTGTAAAAACATGGTCACTGTTCTATAAGCTCAGCATGAAATCCTAAAATAGAGCACTTACCGCTCACATGTGTTGACTTCTCTCTTTACTTGTTCCCCATTTATCATCAGCACGATTGCAGCTTTCTAAACTCTGCACAGGTTTAACCCTTTAGAGCCGGTCGGAGCGGGCACGCTCTGTTTTGCGTAACTATTTTTAAATCCCGGTAGCTCTGCAACCGCGTAAGCTAGCACAATAATTTGTTTTGCATATGAAACCGGAGGAGTTGTACTTACATCTGATGCCATCAGCTCGTCCTCGGTCACGGTTTCCTTCCACATAAAGCTTTGCAAAAACTGCATAAAAAGCACTTGCAGCAACAAAAACATAATATTCCAGAAACACGCTTTGCCGATCCGATCAGCTGTTCGTAACACTTCCTACGTTGGAATAGACGTCAGAGCGAACTATCGCATGTCCGCCATGACCTGCCCGAAACCAGAAGTGACGTCATTTTCGCTGAAATGTAGTTTTTTACCATCAGGGCCTCATGAGCCTATACTGGTGTTTTTAAAAGTTATGTTTGACTTTATGACTTTCTGTGTCGTTTCTGGGATGCTGAGGACTCATATTGCACTGCTGGAAATAGTTTATTTTGATGCTGTTTTCTTTGTAAATTTGCATTATAATATTTATTTTCGTTTTTCCTGCAGTGTATAGAAATTGGTGTATTTCAAAAATAAAACTATGAAGACACTCAAAATAAATTTCCTGTGGTGAGAAACTAGTTTGTGCAACTTTTTTGTATTTACAGTTTTGAGGGATAAGCCTCTTAAATTTCTCTAACTAGAAATATATGTTAAAAAAACAAAAACGATTTTCAATTTTTTTGTAGTTTATTGCACTTTTTTGCAATTTATGTAATTACTATGCACTTAATGCATACATATTATTAAAATCTGGGTTATAATTGTTGTATTGATGTATAGCAACTTGAAATGCTTCCAAAAATGGCTCCACAGCATGTAAAAATATAATATAAGCTCTGGCGGACTTGGTTCTATGGTCGGTCTTAAAGGGTTAAGTCACCAAGAGAAAATATCTCACATTTATTAATGTCATTTTAGCTGTAACTGTGTCATCACGAGAGCTGTGATAATAATGACTCTGTCAGCTTACAGCCCTTCCTGGCTTTAAATAAACTTTATTAATATACATGATGCACACACGCTGCTTCTGTCTTTGTTTGGGGAGTCGGTCGCTCTGCAGACACGTCCATGTTTCTGATTGGTCAGATGCTGCCTCTGATACCTGCACTGCACAGCAGGCTCAACATAGCCCGATATCGTCACCTAATCTGGCTTCAGTTAACCTAACGTCAGCTATCAGGTGGTCATCAGCCGCTGCTTGTGTGCTTTTCTTATTAACACTTTGTGCATTTTAACAACATTTATATTTCTCTGCCTGTAAAACACTAATGTGCACATCTTATGTTTGACCTCTCACCTCTGACCTTTGGATCACTTTTTGGGCTTTGTTGTGTTCAAAGCTGCAGACGATTAGAGCAGTGTTTCCCAACTTTTTGGAGCCACGGCACATATTTCACATTAGAAAAATCACACTGTACACCACTGAGCAAAAATGTCACAAACAGCATACTGATCGTTTCCCCCCACGGATCAGGCGCCACTAGAACTGGCTCAGTTTGTCCCCAGTGTACCTTTTTTGCTTTCTTCTGACCACTACCCAAGCTAGGGCCTTCATCTGGGTCAGTAGCTGTACTGCCCTCTAGTGGAAGAGAATGTAATTGTTCTGCCTGTCACTCACGCTGGTCACTGAGAGTACTAATCATCAACTAATCATTTTTCACGGGACACCTATGTGCCACGGCACAGTGGTTGGGAAACACTGACCTAGAGCATGCAGGTCACCTGTGATGAGTAATAAAGTGCAGATCAGATCAAAGACGCATTAATTCTTTTCTATACGGTGGCCTCGTACATCTAGGCTTCGCCAATTATCAACAAAAAATGTGGACGGTGAAGAGATTAAACAGTTACTATATGAATTTTTCTAAAATCTAAACTTGTAAGTGTTTGAACTTCAAACCTTCGTATTATATGGTGTTGTAAAGAAAGCATAAGAGCATCTTCACCTCAGTTATAATTTGCTTTTAGGGAGCGAAACATGAGGATGATGTCCTGAATCGATTTTTGTTGTCTCATTTAACAGCAGTGTCTTTAAATAGTCCTGTTATTTATGGAAACTTGAATTGTAAATGTCTTTTATGCATGACTGAAAGTCTGATTAACAACCTGTTCAGATAGTCTAAAGAGCTTGGAAAGAAAAGCATCTGGACTTCTTTAGGGCTTAAATCCTGGGACTCTCCACCAGCTGCTCTTAGAGCTGAAGAAGCTTCTCGCATGAAACATCTCAACAAAACTAAAGAAGTCCAGACGCTTTTCTTTCCGAGCTCCTTAGACTACGATGATGACCTGGGTGACTGAGAACCTTCGGAGACAACCTGTTAAGATCTCGGTCTGATTCCTCCTAAGGTTCAACAAACTTCGTCTGTGCAGGAAAAACCTGCACGAGCATAATTTGTTTATTTGTTTTTGTCACAGCTGATTGTGTTTACCTTCCTTTTATTCTGTGCATCGGTTCAGATGATAAGAAGTTAAAAGGCCATGCTGTGAGGAGAGACAGGCTGAGGAAAGGTAGTGTACAGAGACTGTGTTTGTGTGAGCTCACAGCCTGCCGTGCGCTCACCTGACAGGTGTGTCTGCTTCTTAAACCCTGCAGAGGAGCAGAAGGAGGTGAAGAAGAGAGGGAAAAGGAAAGGTATCTGCACGACTCCGTTTGATGCTGAGTGACTAACTGAGCCCATAACAGCCTTAACTCTCTAACTGTCTGCCTTTTCGTTACAGAGTGAGGTCGTTCATGACTTTTAGTGGCTCTGTTTGTGCTTCTGAAATACACTAATACCATTAAATACAGTAATGTTTTTACGTGTTTGAGAGTGTTTATCTCGAGTAAAAGTTGTGGATACATCTTCAGCTTTGACTGAAGTGTTACAAGATCACTGAAGTTATTTCAGACCAGTGAGGCATGAAGCTCAGAAATGTTAGTTTCAGTCAGAATAACCAGAGTCAAAAGAGAGACTCTGTGCCAGAAGTCACTCTGAGACGCCTGAAATCGCCGCTGTTTTCTTTTATTGTCAAGTTTTTGTTGTTTGCACCGCTTGCTGTGCTAGTTTGGCTTTCTGTTATCAGCAAGTAGACCTTCACTATCAAACTCTCTGATTTGTTTGTCCTCATAGAAGATGAGGTGTTAAAGGCCACTGATGCTGAGGTTAAACTCCCAGAAGGTAGTGATCCCTCTGTGTGGGTTTGTGCTTGAATTTGTGGTACTGCTGTGTGTCATGGGCTGTTTTTCCTTCTGTGTATTATTAGTAGAGGTTACAGGAGAGGCTACTGAGAAGAAGAACACGACTCGAGGTACTAAAACCTGCCGACTGCATGTCCAGAGTGTCCTGTACTGTGTATAATTTTATAACTAAAGAATGCAGAAAGTGTGAATTTTAGGGGCGTAAGTGATTGAAGCAACTGCCAGTGACAGCAAAGGGTACCATTAGTTAACCCATGCTAGGATAGTAAACACCGGAGCCTCGAATATCCGCTGTGACTCACAGTCAGTTATACCTATCGTGGTCGCCCCTTTAGTCATTTAAAATTTGGCTGATATCAGCTTCAAGGTTATCTTCCCTTGCACCCCTGGACGGTTTCCATCACTGGAGATCCCTGCAAGTGGCTACTTGCCCTCTCCTGTCTGTGATTTCACCGCAGTCCTCCAACTCTGACCCAAATTTCATGTCCTAGAGCAAAGATGGTGATGACTGCTGGGTCTCTGGCTACAACCAAGAGACTAAAAGAGCTATTCTGACTCAGAGTCTATTGTGTCCGAGCCCAAAGCTAGTCCGTCACGAGCAAGACTTTTTATTTCATTTTTCAACTTGCGCGCCATGAAATTAAACTCCCAGAGAAAGACTATTCAGACAGACTTTACTGTAAAGTCCCGACTCTTTAAACTGAACAACATTCAGAGGAAAACGCCTGAACTAGGAATCTGTGTGACGAATCGACTGTTTTTTTATTTCTGCCTCTAAGATGTTACCCACCTACACTCTCTGGAGCTGTAGCCTCACCACACCTCGCCAGAATTGTCCCTATTAATTTGTTCTCTTCCACAAGATGAAGTTGAAGATTTTGCTGTTTTGAGACAGTGGAGAAAAAGTACAAGCGGTCAGAACAGGAAATACCAGCAGTAGTGGAAGCTGCCCAGAGGTAGGAAAGCAACGACCATGAAGGTGAAATCAGCCAAATTTAAATCGGATAAAGTTTGATTTTCACGAGTCTCATGTCGTACACACTGACGAGTTCTTCACAGGGATAATTTAATCCTTGATTCTAATAAATTGAACTCTGTGGATGTTTTGTAAAAGCAACATAATCCTAAGTCTTAAACAGTCGACCCCATTTGTGTGGCTTTTAAATTGACCCTAACATCGGACTTGCATCTCTTCCCCTGCATCTCTAACATTTCCTTGGTTGCTGTGTGCCAGCACACTAATGAGTCGTAGTGGTGAGCATGTGGACAGTAATCTTAAGACTTTTCACCTCAAGCCTCAGACCACGTCGTCCGAGGCGCCATGCTGCGTTCGACTCTGAAGAACGAGTTGAGGACGATCCATGAGAAGATGGAGGCCAAGAGGATCGCTCGCATCGCAGTGGCTGAGATTAGGGCTTTTCTCACCCAAGAGGAGGAAGCAAGGGAGGCAGTCTGGGTGCTGAAGAAGAAGGAGCTGGAGGTGGCTGAGGAGCAACTCAGACAGGAGAGGGAAAGTGAAGAGAGGAGAAAGGAAGCAGAGAGGTTGGAAAAGGAGAGATTGGAGAAGGAGAAGATAGAAAAGGAAAAGATTGAGAAGGACAAGCTGGAAAAGGAAGCCAAGGAGAAAGCTGAGAGAGAAAGGTTAGCTCAAGAGAAGGCAGAAAAAGAGAGACTGGAAATGGAGAGGCTTGCTAAAGAAAAGGCAGCTAGAGAAGAAAAGGAAAGAATGGAGAAAGAGAGGGTGGAGAGGGAAAAGGCAGAGAGGGAGAAACAGGAGAAAGAAAGAGTGGAAAGCGAGAGGGCTGAAAAGGAAAGGCTTGAGAGGGAACGCATTGCCAAAGAAAGAGAGAGAACAGAGCGGGAGAAGGCAGAGAAGGAAAGATTAGAAAGGGAGAGACTTGAGAAGGAAAGGGTCGCCAAGGAAAAGGAAAGACTAGAGAAAGAAAGGGTCGCCAAGGAAAG
>NW_005187765.1:306070-311549 GCF_000239375.1 Pundamilia nyererei | reverse complement strand
AAGGAAAGACTAGAGAAAGAAAGGATCGCCAAGGAAAGACTAGAGAAAGAAAGGATCGCCAAAGAGAAGGCAGAAAGGGAAAGATTGGAGAGGGAACGGATCGCCAAGGAGAAGGAAAGATTGGAAAAAGAAAGGATTGCGAAGGAGAAGGCGGAGAAGGAAAGATTGGAGAGACAAAGGATCGCCAAAGAAAAGGAACGACTTGAGAAAGAGAAGATCGCCAAGGAGAAAGCAGAAAAAGAAAGACTGGAAAGGGAACGGCTTGTTAAGGAAAGAGACAGACTCGCCAGAGAAAAGATAGACAAGGAAAGGATAGAGAAGGAGCGCTTAGCCAAAGAAAGGGCAAGAATCGCACAGGATAAGGAGAAATTAGAGCGAGAAAGAGTAGAAAAAGAAACGACAGAGAGAAACGAGAGGGAGAGGATGGAACGGGAAAGACTGGAGAGGGCAGCGAAGATGAAGCTAGAGCGGGAGAAAACTGAAAAGGAGAAGATGGAGGTGGAGCGGCTGGCGAAAGAGGGCGTGGTGAGACAAGGAAATGGCTTAAAGAGACGAGTGCTACCGGAGAGGAAGCTGAACAGTTCGCAGGTGAAAGGTGAGATAACTGAGAGAGTGACCATGACGGCGGTCAGGAGAGAGAAGAGCGTCTTAGAAGAGAAGAAGAAAATGCCTCACGGCACAAAGTGATGACCTCACAAATGGTCATGGCTCTGATTTGCCGGCCTCACCTCCCATATTCGGGAAACGGATGAAAAGCTACTCGGTGGGGTTTGAAGGTCTTGTAACCACCCAGCAAAGACGATGCTGAACACAAGTCTGAACACACTTTGCAATCCAGGCAGTTGTTTTGAGTCTCCTTTGTAAATTAAATAAATACAAACGGACAATCTGATTAAAAACCCCTCTTCAAGTTTTATCCCCAACAGAGGTTTAAAATGTTTTCCCTCCAACGTGTTCTGCTTCTGTTGCTCATTCACAAAGTTACAGGACATTACACCTTCATTAAGGGCTCAAACCAGAGTCTTCAGTCTTAACTGTGATACAGACACCACACAGCTGGAACTGTGGTGAACTAGAAATTAGTATTTCAAGCCAAACCACTCACACATGACTGTATTTGATGCACAGAAAGCAGTAGCGTGGCTTCAGGGCAAATTCACCATTAATCTACAGATGTGGCCCACAGATTGTTTCCCTTGTGTTACTGCTGCTCTTTCAGTGCTGCAGACCTCTTCAAACAGGCCGATTTTCAAAAGGCCAGTTTCATGAGATTTATGTTGTCTTTGTTTTTCTCATTTTTATGAGACTTTGGCTGATGATGTGACATTTATGGTTTTTCTTATCATGTTTTTTGCTCAAAGGATGAGAGCCAGTATAAGGCGTCTGAATTGTAAGTGTTGAGCTTTAGTTCAAAGTCATGTAGTGGATCTAAGTGGTGAAGGATGTTCGAGGACACCGGCTTTTAAAATAACCTGTAATAACTGTTGTGTAGTGACGAAGCATCAGGAAGTCACGTGTCGTGAGCTGAATAAAGAAACTTTCACAGTCTCTGAAATTATTTTGTTTTTCCTCCAAAATGTGAGAAAATGTTTGCTGAATAAATCCGGCTCATCACATTAAGATGATTTCTTTCTCGTGGTTTAATAAAAATGAAAAAGCTACAATATGAGTTCATTTTTAGAGACACAAAGAGTCGTGTAATTTTTTTAAACCCCGTTTGTTTCATTACCTCTCTCTGTTTAACGGCAGTAGAAAGCAAGCTGTTTGACTTATTCTCACTTGCTTGATTATGAATAACGAAACAAACAAATGTCACATTTCATTTCATTGCTGCTTTGCGGGGTGGCCGGTTAGCTCAGCTGGTTAGAGCGTGGTGCTAATAACGCCGAGGTCACGGGGTCGACCCCCGTACGGGCCAAAGTTTCATGTCTTTTATGCCGACTAGGTTTGTGTTGTTACGGATGAACATGTTAGCATCTTGCTAACCAACCTACTGATGCTTCTGTGAAGCTGTGTCTCCTTCCAGCACCAAAAAAACAACATGGAGGTGAGCTGGACAAATAGGTCTGACTCTGACAAGGTCACAGGTTTGACTCCCATATAGGCAAAGTGGAGAGCTTTTACTTGTTCTCTGTGCTTCCTTTCCTGTTGGTTAAAGCCTCTTTTGTGTAAGCTATTGTTAGCTCTGTGGGATAGAGCGTGGTGCTAGTAATGGCAATGTTATGGGTTCAGTCCATACACAGAGCAGGTGTATGTGCTATTTAAAGGCAGTGGAGGTGGTCTCAGGTTGGGCAGGAGGCTGGAGTCGGGTTATCAAGTGCATCCAGAGAATTTGTGGAAGCATCACACTTATTTCTTTCATCAAAGCTGGAGCTCAGACTTCTTGGATGGTCTGTTAGTACAATAACCTCACTGCAGCACAGCATGTTATTGGTCAGGTAGCGTCATTAAAAGGCTCCAAGAGCATCAACATGGTCCAAAAGTCCACTTCAGGGTCTTCGATTAGCTGAGGTGAAGCCTTGCAGACCCTGGAGGTCTCTGCTTGGTGCAGAGAGGGTTTTTTTTCCATAACCAAAATACATGCAAACATCCCCAACAGTCCAACAGCAAAGCCTGTTGAGCATTAACAACAAGGGCAGAATCCCTCTTCCTCTGCTCAGTGCTATCTCGAGCCACCACTGCTTCCTTCTGTGCTCACCTTGTGCTTGCTGCTTCGATCCTATCAGCTCAGATTTCCTTCCACAGGAAGATTATCGGGGTGCTGGCGCTCCCGAGCGTCCTGCTGCTGTCGGTTAAACGTCTTAAAAACGAAACCCCGCTTTTTGTTTTTAAAGGCACTGTCACACTTGGCTGTAAACCAAATCAGGTTTATATAAAGTTCACACAATTCAGAGCTTCCTCCTTCTGCTATGTCCCATCTTCTTCTCTGAGTGCTGCAGTCTGGTTTTTATGTATGCTACTCTCAAAGGGACGAGAACCATTTTTCCTTAAGTTTCCCATGTGTACATATCTACTTTTTCACACCAGTCGTCCCTCATTGTTGGCCTTAAATCAGAAATACAGAGATTTTTAAAAGCTTATTATGGTCTAAACGAGTCTTTAAAGCTGATTTGTAAACAGTTATTTAACATTTCATCAGATCTGGAAAGAAAGGCGCTGTTTTACGAGAGCTCGCTTTACGTTTAATTGTCAAATAAAAAGCTGTAAATAACTTGGCGTGGTCTTTAAAACATTTATATCCTGAACACTGAACAGGACTGAAAGAAGCAAAGAGGCTGCATGTAGGAGACAAACCTGAGAAGCAAACAGGTAAGTTTACACACACACACACACACACACACACACACACACACACACACACACACACACACACACACACACACACACACCCTCTGGCTCTGCTGACTCTCTTCTGATACCTGAGAAAACCTCCTGGGAGCTGACCTGATTCCCACCTGTGGATTTGGACCTGCGAGCGTCTCCGTGTCCTGCCAACAAAGCCTGACCGGCTTCACACTGAAGTTCTATATCAGTTCCACCCTGGAGCTCCTCCACACTGGGAGCTGCCCAGTACAACCAGTCTGCTAGATCTTTAATCTAACTTTTGCACTTAGATGCTCTCGTTTTGGTTTTTGGTTCCTTAAATGCAGAAATTTTGAAGGAAATATTGAATGAAAGCCACACTTTGTATAAGTTTATCTTTAATTATTTTACCACACTATTTAATGAATAATTATGCCTTTTTTTTTTACAGCCAGTGCAGTGCTTTTTGTATTTTTGTTTAATAGGTTTCTAGTATTTACAGCCATTAGAGTCTGAGTGATTCGGTTTAAGTCATTTTGTCTTGTCAGCTCTACACTGCTGTGGCCGGTTAGCTCAGCAGGTTAGAGCGTGGTGCTAATAACGCCAAGGTCACAGGTTTGACCCCCGTACGGGCCAAATTCATGACTGGCAATAAATATGTTTCTGAAGTCAAATGTTTATCTCAGACGCCGTGATAAACACTTTCCTAAAACAGCTTATGTGGAGATAGAGGCTTTTATTGTGAAAGGCGCAAACAGGATGAAGCTGATTTCACACTTGCATGGAACAAAAACGGTTTCCTGTGCAGACCGGAAGACAGGACAAACAGACACTTCTGCTATTTCTTATTTTTTCTCCACTTCAAAGTCGGAAAAAACTTCAAACGTAACAATTTTTATAAATCTGGGAGAATTAAAAATTGTACAGAGTTAAATTGTATCAAAATGGAAGTCAGAAAGCATCTTGTTTTTCCTTTAAAAACACATTGTTCAACTTAGTTTTCAACGTTTTTCACCTTTTTGCTCCATCTTGTGGTACAAACTGGTATTACATGGAAGTACAGCCTGGCACTAGTTCAACTTCAGTAGATAACTCTTTACTATAATACATGCATGCTGTTTATGGCTTAGTTCATTTGGACAGACGTTAAACATTAATTTACAAAAGTACCTCTAAAACCAGTAAATGAGTTTAATGGATAAATAAATCTGCTTCCGGTGTTTTTGGTGACGCTCAGTTCTGTGCTGTCCTGCCTCTGTGTGTCGGCCCTGCGACAGACTGGCGAGCTGTCCAGGATGTACCCGCCTCTCGCCCTATGACAGCTGCGATAAGCTCCAGCAACCCTGATAAGCGGAAACGCGTCTATTTAATGCTTGACTAAATAGAACCTGACTTGCTCCTAAACATCATAGTCCTGCCGTTTGTGATGCTCAGCGGCTTCCTTACCTGGATTCTAACCTGGATTTGAAAGGATGGAGGAGGATGTTGGACTTCTGACGGGTGTTCAGAATATAATCACTGTCTGCTTTTACCTGTCACACATGATGTTTACACTGAGCATGTTTTAATCTTACTTCAGTCATTCCTCTTTTTATCCTGTAAACTTTAAGTGTTAAAAACTGAAGAAACCATCACGCCTGAAACAGCCAATCAGCAAGCTGCAGAGCCGCGAGACGTCGAGCCGACAGAGGCCGCGCCATCCGTGACTCCGCCCAGACAGAGCGAATCAGGTACGCGTGAGCAAGTCTGCTGAATGAAGGAAAATTCAGTCCAGTCACCTGAAGGAGAAATAAGTCTGGGAGCAGCAGATCAGTCATACAAAGTGTTTGAGCTGGTGATAGAATAAAATAAGGTTTAAGGTCCAGACCTGCAGGTCTCTGAAGAGCTTAAGGCCGCCCGAGTCGTTTGTCACATGAGGACTAACCTGACTGACAGAGCGACAAACACAAAATATAAAAGCATGTAGTCGACTCCACGTGGCTGAAAGTGAAGCTGCTCTGTGTGTGGCCGCGTCGTATCCACAGCACCTGTATGAGTCTGAATGCTCACGTTACCTGCTGCCCCACCCACTGTGAGGTCACTGATTGGCTCCCTCACCTGTTGATGTCATGATGGTAACATTATGGCTTCTTTCTGTGTGTGTGTGTGTGTGTGTGTGTGTGTGTGTGTGTGTGTG
>NW_005187765.1:301826-304659 GCF_000239375.1 Pundamilia nyererei | reverse complement strand
TGTGTGTGTGTGTCTGTGTGTGTGTGTGTGTGTGTGCTTTAACTCATTTTCCTGATGTTGATTCTTTCTCCACCTCTAGCTGCTGTGCCCCTCCCTCCGCCAGCAGAGGACAGCTTTGTACCAGGTCAGTTAAACAACCAGGCGGGTTTAAAAAAAGGTTTCTTATTCTTCTCGAGCGGGTGGAGGTTTAAAGATGGAGGTGAAAGGGAGGATATATGGGACAGATGGTGATGAAGATGATGGAGCTTGTGTATGGAGGTCCTTCAAAAATGCCCCGAAATGGAAAACTGTCCTTTTTCCTCAAACTAGCTGACAGCATGTGGAGACCCAGAAATGAGATGATTGATAAACTGAGAGGATCGATTAGTGAATCGTGTCCAGATTAAGGAACGGAGCGAATCTGTTGTCAGGTCTTCAAACTCGTGAAGGAATCATTTTGAGTTAAAGCAGCTGAAACATCAAAAGTTTACTTCTTAAACTTCATAATGAAGGAAAGTGTGATTGATCTAAACGAGTACGTTTCATTCGGCCAGCTTACATAAATGTGACATTTCACTCTGTACTTACTTTCCTGGATGTAATTAGATTACTTAAAGTATTTTGGGCATGTGTGACCACGTGATCACGAACAATCATAGTGACGTCTGTGTCTTTGTTTGTCGTAGATGATCCTCGGGAAAGCATCGGTCCTTACGGTGAGCGGCCTCTGTCTCTCTGTGATGTCACTAAACGTTACTTCCTGTTAATCGCTCTTTTTCTCGTCCTCTTCTTCAGGAGATGAAGCCAACACGATTGACACCACTGGAGGTGAGACAGCAGCATGTGAGGGCAGAAACCACGTTGGTTGGAAGTTTGTGGTAAATGATAAAGACGATGATGATGGTGGTTTTGTTTCCTGTTGCAGTTCTGCTGGCCGAGCGTCAGACTGAGGAGAGCTCCGGTGAGTCAGGCTCAGATTACTGCTTCTACTCATATGTGCATGTTTTAGCGTTCAGCCTCTTCTCATGTGTGCTGATGTTCCTCCGTGTGGTGAGGATGTTGTTTCAGGGAGGCCCGATGGAGCCGTCCTGCTTTACTCTGATTGTTTGATTCCTCAAAGTGTCTCCAAGACGGAGATCTCAGAGATCCCTGTATGAAAGAAAGTGTGCGAGATCGAGTTTGATGTCTTCTCTTTGATAGGAAGTATTGTCTGTAATAAGCGATCCGTTATTTAATGTCATGAAATGAGATTAACGTGTTTGTCCACAGCTCTGACACTGTGGAGTGTGTCATGCGTGAATCTGAATCACTGACTTTCTGTCCTTCAGTGGAGTTTGCAGAATACGTGACGAGCTCCAAGCTGACACAGGAAGCAGGTATCTGCAGCACAGGCTTCAGCCTGAAACACTCACTACAGGTTATTTTTACTCTGATAGACGATGTTGTGTTTTCACACACACCACTGAGTGTTTTGCTTGACTGTGACCCACATTTCCCGTATGTCTGGGGTAAAAACACCTACGTGTTTTTCTCTTTTGCATCTGGCACAAACTCTCTGCATCTCATGAGCAGCTTTTCCTCTTTCTGGGCCAACACATTTGTCAGTGACACAGCTGAGCTGAAGTGGCCCAGATGAAGACTCAGTGTGTCTGCAGCCGCTTTCTGTATTTAATCAGCATCTGAATAATTGGCCAAATTAAACAAAGCGCCTCTTCAAACAGACGCAGTGAAGGAGCTGGAAGTTACACATCATGACCAGTATGGGGCTTGAACCCACGACCGTGGCGTTATTAGCACCACACGCTAACCAGCTGAGCTAACTGGCCACTGCTCTGTGCTCGAACACTACCTGTGGAAATGTCCAGTGTGACTGTTTAACCTGATGACATGACGCTGTTCACCGATCGGGTCGTTTATCAGAATCAGGATACTTTATTGATCCCAGAGGACGTGATGTGGTCGCAGTCGCTCCAGGACAGTCGGAGCAGTAACGGACTCAACTAATAGTTTCGTTAAAGTTACAAAATATATACAAATAGCTCAGTTATAAATATCCAGAATATTACAGAGATTAAATATATATGATTAACATTTCACTCTATTACTGGCCTTGTTGATCAGTCTATTCAGTCTGTTGGCATCTGCGACCCTCAACCTGCTGCCCCAGCATGCAACACAGCGGTCCCCAACCCCCGGGTCACGGACTGGGACCGGGCCGTGAGAGCTGATCCGGGTGTAAAATTTATGGTTTTTATGGTTTCCATCGTTAACTCGGTTTCCCTGGGTCTTTTCCCGTGTTGTAGTCGTGTGTCTTATTTTGAAAGAAATATTTACGTGTTACCATAGCGACCAGAGAGCATTAAGGGGCAGAGAGGAGGATGTTCCTCTCATGTTGTTGGTGCATTTCAGGAGGACGCTGCTAATAAAGTTACACAGTGAATTCATGTTTATTATTATCTTTACAAAATACCAGGTTCTGTCGTATCGTTTTATTTTGTTGCACCTTAGTGGTCGGTCTGTGAAAATATTGTCAGACATTAAACCGTCCGTGGAGCAAAAAAGGTCGGGGACCGCTGACATCGAGGATAGCATTGGCCACAACAGACTCATAGAAAATCCTGAGCTTTGTCCGACAGATGCTGAAGGACCTCAACCGCCTCAGAAAATACAGACGACTCAGTAACCCAGTCCGGTTTAATCCGAGGAATTTATATGCAAATGTCACATGGTCCTCCTAAAGCTCACAAATTCATAAACAAATTTGTCCTGAAACTGTGTCAGCTGGGATAGACTCCAGCCTCTGCAACCCTGAACTGGATGGATGGATGGATGGATGGATGGATGGATGGATGGA
>NW_005187765.1:291222-301243 GCF_000239375.1 Pundamilia nyererei | reverse complement strand
TCCTCTGTAACAGACATGCTGGAAAGTCATTTCCCCCGTTTTCAATAATGCAAAGAGAATTTCGGCCTCATCTCCACCTGACCTCTGACCTTTGGGCCGTTCTGGTTTAGAGGAGATTTATCGCTGCACCAACTGTTCACCCACACAGAGATCGTACCAGGGAGAGAGGATTTGGATAACCCACCTATGAACAGTGTCCAAATGTCCCTGAAGGCAGCAGGAGTGTTCGCAGCCTGCCTGAATCATAGCTCAGGGTGATGAGCAGAGTTGTCGACCTCTCCGTCCTCACTGACGTCTTTTGTGTCCTGCTTTCAGAGCCGGTCATAGAAGCAGAGAAGCAGCCTGAAGCAGCAGCAGACGTGGATCCACAGAGTGAGACGCCCAAACAGACGGAGGCCGAGGGTGAGCTCGCCGAGCTCGCCTGAGCAGACACGTTTCACTAAAGCCAAATAAAAGGAAACACATGAGACGCCAACATTATAGTTGGGTCCAGATTTACTGATTTATTCTGAGTTGAATGGTTCTGTCCAGAGGAGAGCGCCCCCTCCAGCTGAGCCAGCAGAGACATGATCTCTGCAGCGCCTCCTCCCAGTTAGACGCGCTTTAACCTCCTGCTGCTGCTTTCCTTCCCCTCGTGCATGGATTATGCTTCATCAGGAAATCTGGGTTGTAGTGTACAACATGACTCCTTCCACCTACCTTTGAGACATTCAGTTAAACTGCATCATAATTTTAAGTTTGAAATCTCACCCTGCACCACACACCCGGACACAAAAACCAGACAAAGCGGCTGAAAAGCAAAACCGTCTCCATCTTTGATGATAACGCTGTAATTCTGTGTCCGTCCAGGAACCTCAGAGAAACAGGCCGAGGACAAGCTGACAGAAAAAGGTGCAAACTGACTGTAACGTGCAGATTTTCAGCTTCGTGCTTTTTATTTCTCTGCAGTTTTATCATCAAATCTTTTCCTCTCTGTTGTTTCTCCAGCAAAGAAGAAGAAACCAAAATTACTGAACAAGTTGGATAAAACCATCAAAGCAGAGATCGATGCTGCAGAGAAGCTTCGCAGGAAGGTACAAAATCTAAATACATAAATTACAGCTGCAAACAGCTGCACAGACGGCTGAGCCCGCCTGACGCTGCGCTCAGCTGTCTGCAGGTTTCCTTCACGATCATCTTCAATCAGACATAAAACACAAAGCTCATGTTCAGCCCTCAGCAAGCTCTCGTCTTCCTGACAGTTTGAGTCCAAACGAAACAGTCTGGTGAACCGCAGCATGTCTGAGAGACTCGAGCTGCAATCTTCTGCTCCTGAACTCGGACACAACCAAAGTCACTATCCTGAAAACCTGCTTAGTGTTGCTTTGCACCGTTCAGCCTCAGTTTGGTCTGTCGGTCACGTTTTCTTGCTGCAGTCGGGTATTGTGGTGCAACTAGGAGCTGTATGAAAATACCAAACTAGTTTAAAATCAGTCTGCTCGTTACATCAAACTCCACTCGGTTATCAGGGCTGTTAGTTCTGCTGCGACAGGCTCACAGTGCAGAGGTCACTTCCTGTCAGGGTTCTTCCTCCCCACGGTTGCCAGATGCTGCTCATTGAATGCCTGCAGCCTTTACACACATCTGACACTACCAGTCAGGAGTTTGGACACGCCTCCTCATTAAATGTTTTTTCTTTGTTTGTTATTTCCATTGTAGATTCTCACTGAAGGCATCAAAACTGAGTGAACATGTGGAGTTATGTAGTAAACAAAAACTTTGAAATGACTCTAAACATGTTTTGATTCTTATAAACAGCCACCCTCTGCTTTCATTACTGCTCTTCACACATTCATCAGGTCGCCACTCCTCGTGTTGCTTGGCCCAAACAACGTCTGCTTGTTGCTTTTCCTCACTCCTGGTTTCTCAGCAGCTGATTCCCACAGCCTCCTCTGAACATGCAGAGACGTGTCTGCTACTGGAGCTCTGTGTGGCATCCATCTGGGCTCTGATCTGAGCTGCTGTGAACTTGTGATTTCTGAGGCTGGTGACTCGTATGAATGTATCCTCAGCAGCAGAGGGACTCTGGGTCTTTCCTTCCTGCGCGTCCTCGTGTCAGACAGTTTCATCGTAGTCTTGATGGTTTTTGTGCGACTGCACTTGGGGACACATTCAAAGTTTTAGCGATTTTCTGGACTGACTGACCTGCAGTTCTTAAAGTCATGATGAACTGTAGTTTCTCTTTACTTAGCTGATTGTTTCTTCCCATGATGGGAATTCTAACAGCTGTCAAATTGGCTGTCAGCTGTGCACCAACCTGACTGCTGCACAACGCAGCTGATGGTCAAACCTCCGTTAAGAAGGCAAGAAACTCCACCACAGGACAACAGCACAGGGTTCTTTGCTGCATGATTCTATGTTGCTCCATATATTTGATGTCTCTACAATGTATCAACAATGTAGCAAGAAGTAAAATGATGCAAAACAAAGGCAACAGTTCAACGAGCCGCAGATCAAACGGTAAAAGAAGGCGGTGACTTTCTTATTCGTCTCAGGAATAAACATTCGCGCCAACGCCAGCATTCAACCTGCTGAGGCTGTGATGTAATCAGTGTGTCTGTCCCTCTGTCAGGGGAAGCCGGACGAGGCGCTGAAAGCGTTTGAGAGGCTGGTGCAGCAGTACCCGCAGAGCCCCCGCGCTCGCTACGGGAAAGCCCAGGTATGCGACGGTCCCGCATCACGGCGAGCTGATACTGCGTCGGGCGCACGACATTAACACGGTTCTGTGTGCAGGCAGAGGACGACATGGCCGAGAAGCTGCGCAGCAACGACATGCTTCAGAGGGCCATCAACACCTACAGGGAGGCCTCCGAGCTCCCTGACGTGACCTCTGACCTCCTGAGAGCCACGCTGAAGAGACGAGCTGAGAGGCAGCAGTTCCTGGGTAACGCGCACAGTAATGCAACACAAATGTAGTAAAAGCAATACATATATGAGCGCAGTTACTAAATAATCTAAAGGCTCCGTGGCCAGTATGGGGCTTGAACACAGAGACCGTGGAGAGGCCGTGTACCCTTCCTGTTTCCATTTGACCTTAGGTAATAACCAGAGCTAACCCACCACACTACCTTTCCAGTATTCTGACGTCCTCTTATATTCTCAGGTCGGATGCGAGGATCTCTGGCGACCTTGGAAAGGCTGGTTCAGCTCTTTCCTGAAGACATCGGCCTGAAGAACGACCTGGGCGTCGCTCACCTGTTGCTAGGTGACAACAATGGGGCCAAGAAGATCTACGAAGAGGTGCGCGAATGGCAACGGCTTTAGCACGCACACGAGTTATTTCAGGTTTGTTTTGGCGGTTCTCTTCTGTAAAGGTCTCTGATTGGCTCTCTGTTCTCTATGCTCCGTCCACTAAGGTTCTGGGAGTCGCGCCTGACAACGGCTTCGCTAAAGTTCACTACGGATTCATCCTGAAGTCAGAAAATAAGATTGCAGAGAGCATACCGTACCTTAAAGTAAGCACACACATTTTCATGTTTGTGTGCACATGTGGGACCTTCAGCGTGTGTTTCACCAACGTGATGGGGACTGCGTTACACATGGTCAAAGAAACCACATTTACTTTATGAAATACTAGATTCAAGAAACAAATGGGCAAGAGAAAAGTGTTTCCTGCTCTGGATGTAAACTTTAAAATACACACAGTCTGCCTTTCCTTGTTTCCTGTCATATATCTCCTGTTTCAAAGTTGGATGTCCACACTAAACACAGCCAAACTTTAAAGGAAAGGATATCTAAGCCTCAACCACGGAGAAATGTGAATCGTGCAGAATTTGAACGTCACGTTTCCCCTTCTCTCTCTCTCCAGGAGGGCTTGGAGTCAGGTGAGCCGGGAACCGACGACGGGCGCTTTTATTTCCACCTCGGAGACGCTCTGCAGAGGGTCGGGGACAACAGCGTGAGTAACGCCTGCCTTTGAGATATTTCACTCGCATTTACAGGCCAGTTACACCTCAGCACGTCACATCAAACCTCACAGGGATGCCACTGCAGCCGTGTTAACGACACGAGTGTGCGATCGCATCTTCACACCCAACTTTGTGAACACAGCAACCCGAGGCCTTCGTGTTATTAGTATCACACTCTGTTGGCCCATAGTGATGTTACTGCTCTCGTTGTTCAGGGTGCAGCACACAGTGAAAACGTGGTGTCTGTTTCTGGGCCAACACAGTTGTCGGTGACGTAGCTGAGCTAACGTGGCCCAGATGAAGACTCGGTCTGGGTTTGAGTCTGCAGCCAGTTTCTCCACATGTTCCTGTATTTAACCAGCGTCTGAACAATGAGATGCATGTTTTAAAAAAGCTTTTCTTTAAATCGAGACCCAGTGAAGGAGCTAACAAGCTATGTGAGGCTTAAAGTTACACATCATGGCCAGTATGAGGCTTGAACCGTGACCTTGGCGTTATTAGCACCACGCTCTCACCGTTTATTGTGGTGTTGTCCTGAACGCGTCTGTGTCTGCAGGCGTACGACTGGTACGAGCTGGGTCACAAACGGGGCCACTTTGCGTCGCTGTGGCAGCGATCGCTCTACAACGTGAACGGCCTGAAGGCGCAGCCCTGGTGGACGGCCAAAGAGACCGGATACACGGACCTGGTGAAGGTGCGCTGCCGGGCTGCCAGAACATTCACGTGTGCGATTTCGAGGTTTTAAACGTCGGCCATTTTCTGTGTGCCGCGTTCAGGTGTTGGAGAGGAACTGGAAGACCATCAGGGAGGAGGCTCTGGCTGTGTTGGACCAAAGCACCAGACACTTTGTACCCGAGGAGGAAAACCTGAGGGAGAAAGGAGACTGGGGCCAGTACACGCTCTGGCAACAAGGTGCACGGGAGATATTTTATAGTCCATCAGGTGTTGTCCTGCCTCTTATTACAGGTGTTACTGTCCCCTTTTTCTGTCTGTGGGAGGCATCAGGGCGTTTGTGTTTTTTACAGTTTTTAGATGTGACTAACAGCTGTGTTACTGTGTTTATCAACAATGTCTTTTCTCCTTTGTGTTCACGTTCAGGGAGAAAAGTTGGAAACGCCTGTCAGGGTGTCCCGAAAACCTGCGCACTGCTGGAGAGGTTCCCTGAAGCGACGGGCTGCAAGCGAGGACAGGTACAGGCTGTAAACACGGTTATTTCTGCGGTGAAGTTTGGGATTTTAACAGGCAGACTCACTGTGGGAGCCCCAAGTGGTCATTAGTGGAAGTGCAGTTTGTGTTCCTCTCGTAGGTTTAATAAACACGGCACATAAGCGGTCCACAGGTGCGCATTCGCTGTCAGAATAGGTGAGCTGGCTTCAAACAAGGGATGAACGCACAGGGATGTGGTGCAGAATGTGCCGTGAGAATCCCACAGCAGCGGACAAAACACTGTTTTATATGCACGCAAACACGCGCTGCTACTTCTTATCTGGTGCGTCTTTTATTTTGACAGCGAATGCACACCTGCAGACCACTTATGTGCAGCCCTGTTAATAAAGGTCAGGCAGGGCTTGACATTTACAAACAGCAGGGGGCGATAGAGAGCAGCAGACGCCAGGGAAAAACCAATGAGATGAATTTTGACGCTGTTGGCTCGCCGTACACTAAAAAGTTTTTGGTGTGAAGACGAAGGAAGGGGCGTGTCCTCTGCAGCGTGTGCTCTGAGGATGAGGAGAGTGTCTTCACTCTAAGCTGTGAAGGTTAATCCTGAAGGAACAGCTGTGCAGATGTGCCATGAATGTGATTTCTCGTAGCGTTTCACGGTCTGAGGCGACTTGCCGTGTTTGATCCACTCTTCCTGTCTCCGTGCAGATTAAGTTCTCGGTGATGCAGCCCGGCACTCATGTGTGGCCGCACACCGGGCCGACCAACTGCCGGCTGAGGATGCACCTCGGCCTCGTCATCCCCAAACGTGGCTGCAAGATCCGCTGCACCAACGAGACGCGGTGCGCCGCCCGCCTCCATCGCTCCCGTCCTCCTCCTCCATCATCAACCTCTTCTCCGGCTCTCTTCATTTCCTTTTTTCCTTCATCATGTCTTCCTACTCTCCTCGTTTTGCCTCCTTTTCTTCTTTCCTCTCCTTGATTTGTCACCTAATTCCTTCTTTGTCCTCTCTAACCTTGTCTCTTTTCCATGTTTCCTATCCTTGCTGTTTCTCTTGTTCTCCCCTCAATTCAACCTTTTATGTTTCCTTTTCTTGTCTCGTCATCTTTACTTTCCTCTCTTTGTTTCCTTCTCTTTTCCTTTCCTTACCTTTTGTGTTTGGTTCTTCTCTGCATGTCTCTTCTCCTTGTGGAGTCCTCCCTTGCTTCCTTCCTTCTGCCCTGTGTCTCCCCACTTGTCTCTTTCTTTATTTCCTCTTTGTTTCCTTTTCTTGTAACCTTCTCCCCTTCCTGTGCTTCTTGTCATTTCCTTATCTGTCCTCATTTCATCTCCTAGTTTCACCTCTTTCTCTTATTTCCTCATCACCTTGCCTCATTTCCTTCTGTTTTGCTGAGGAAACTCTTGTAAACCCTTCTTTTGCGTCCTTGTCCGCAGGGAGTGGGAGGAAGGTAAAGTCCTCATCTTCGACGACTCCTTCGAGCACGAGGTTTGGCAGGAAGCCGACAGTTACCGCCTCATCTTCATCGTGGACGTGTGGCACCCGGAGCTAACGCAGCACCAGCGCCAGACTCTGAGCCCGATTTAGATCGGCCAGAACCGGCAGGCGGTGGCGGGAGGGCGAATCGCAGGAGAGGATGGAGGCGGGGTTTCTTCTTCTTCTGTGGTTCAAACAGCTGCAAACACTGACAGTCTGTGTGAGCCGGGCTGAGGTGTCTGTTTGCTCGCGTGTGGATAAACTACTAAAGACGGTCGAAGGACCAAACATCAGCCTGAAGGATGGACGCGTCGTTGTTCGGGGTCATACTACTGACTGCCATCAAACTGAACTCATACGGTACTCGATTAAACCGGAGCGGACCGGATCGCCGCGGCATTACAGATCGTTCTGCTCTGAAGAAAGACACGAAACTAAAAGAGTGTGTGTGTGTGTGTGTGTGTGTGTGTGCTCAACGTAAAACACTAAAACGTCCGTCGAGTGGATTCAAAGCAGCTCAGTAACAGCGTGAAACAAGAAGCCTTAACTTTAGCTCGACCACGATGCATTTTATTTTCCATCCAGGCGGGTTTTTAATTTCACTCTTTCATCACTTTTGCACAATAACACGGTCACGCGGGGTGTCACAGAAGAGGATTTATATTTGTATTAAAAATAAAAACAATAAAAACATGAACAAGTCTCTGATTCTGTTTGTTCGTCTGACTTTCTTCCATTCCTTTGTTCTTCAGCTGATCTTACGGCGGCGGTGAAAGTGTTTGAAGGTGCGCTGGCTCTGGTTCCTCGTGCGGTGCTCCAGCTCGTCCGTCACGGGATTGTTTTAATCCTGAAAAGACTGAAACCTGGAGGCTGTGAAGCCTGTGCTCTCCAGCCCCGTTAGCCAGGCGTACAAACGGCACATACATTATTATGACTAAAGAAGGAAAAAAGTCGGGTTTACAGCCAAAAATAATTCAGTCAGCCCTTCAAAATAAAAGACACACTGTCAAAATAAAGCACACTGAGCAGTTTTGGTGTAAATGTTTACTTCTTTACATTCATTGAAAGGAAATACATTACGTTGGAGTCGAGTGGAGATCGGGTGTAGCCCTGATGACGAATCGTACACACTGCAAAAAAATCTGACAAAGTCACCGTTGTGTTTTTTACAAATACTCGACGGTATGTTCAGAGAAAAATCATCGACCTGCATGTTAAACTGAAACCTGAATCTTCTCTGCTGCAGGAAGTGAATCGACTTCAAAAATCTCAGGATAACATTTTAGCCCGGTGTGTCACTTTTTGCAGTGCAGTAATACTAATAACAATAATATTAATAATAATATACAATCTTCAAATACATTAGATTAAAAAACAACAAACAATCTTTTCCTTCACTGCAGGAGAGGTTAAAGGTGAGAGTTTGGCATCCTGTGGTTTCTCCACAGCAAAATCATTCCATGCATGTGATCCAGAGCTTTTATTTTAAAATGCCTGTGCAAAGTGGAAATAGGTGAAACTATTCTACCAAAGTGAAGTCTCCTTCACGCCAGCCTCGCTGGCTGAGCCGCGGGAACGTTCCCGCCTGCACTTACTTTCTTTCCTACGGAGATTTTGCAGAAAGATTTGGCTCAAATTAAACAGTTTTCATTCATATTCAGATAAAGATCATAAAAACTAAAAGTTTCTTTTCACATTCAGAGGTTTGAAGGTTGGGTTTCACCAAAAAGGATTTCCTTTAAACACAGACTCGCCTTTAAATTTATTCAAAATGTTTCTTTAAAGCAGCTTTTACTGCAGTTTGACCACTGGGGGGCAGCAGAGCACGCTCTGCATTTCAGACATCTGAACTGGTATCTTGTCTCCACGCCATCAATTTAGTACTGGGTGTCTTTTTGCTCCGTTTTTGGGCTCCACCACCTCCAGAGGGAAGCATTTATCTGTTTAGCTGCTGAGAAGCCACAGAGGCTTTTTCTTAAAGATTCAGACGTGCTGTGATGTCAAAAATAAACCCAAGATGTTCAATTATTATGTAATTAAAACACTATTTTATTCTTGATATTATTAAAGATTTCGAGTTGTTTAATTTACTATCAGCTGTATACTGCAGCAGTAACAAATGGGTGGGTGTAAGCTTAGCAATACATTTAATAGCTACACTACAAAAATATCTTATGTGCTAAATATAATAACCCTATGTAGATTTTTAGCGATAATAAATCTTTAATGTGATCTAAAACATTTAAAAATGTCTCATATTTTCGTTTTTATCTCCACTGTTACTCAGACACGTCGCAGATCTGTTCAGTGATAGAAAAACTGACATGTGAATTATAAAGTACATTTGCTTTTATTTGATGAAATCCCAGAAAAGATCCAGATATAACGCTGCTAATTTAATTAACTTGCACAAATGTGCATTATTGCTCATAAAAAGCTTTTCGAGTTATGACTCGATGAAACACAGACGTGAAGCAGCAGTGACTCACATATCGCTACGACGATGTTTGGCTTTTTGGATAAACGACCAAAACAATCTGAAAATAACTGTCTGCAGAACTTCCTTGAAAATAAGCACGATCTTAAGTTTCCTTCGGTATCGCAGTAACCCAGCAACAGCTACCTGCACATTTATGCACACACTGCGAACAGTAACTGCTAATACTGAATTCAGCTATTGGACTGATTCCATGGCAACCTTGTACTTCCTGTTTTTATCCCTGGAAGCAAAATGGGAACAGTAGTTTTCTTTGTGAGAAAACTAAATAACAGAAGGATTTAATGTTGTGACTGAATGTTGTCTCTGTTTAAATGAACCTTGTTGGTGCAACCCTCTCAAATCTAAATTTGATTGTAACTGTTTCTCCATAGCAACGTCTTTGTGAGGTTTTACATAAAGTTTCAACTCCGTCACATTTGGCCCTTTTTGTTTGTTTCTGACTCTGTTCACAGAAACTTCATCCTGTTGCGTATTTGAAGTCATGAGATAAACGCCGCTGGTGCACAACAGGCGATGACACAAACACACACACGTTTGATGTGTGTGTTTGTGTTGCTGCTGTTTGTTGTTGTGAACATCAGGACAGATACTGCTGGCTGGAGAGAGGCTCAGCTGAGAGGCATTAGACGGCTCAGAGACAGGTCAGACTGTGTGTGTGTGTGTGTGTGTGTGTGTGTGTGTGTGTGTGTGTGTGTGTGTTAACGTGGACGTTGTGTGTGTGCGTGTGTTCAGTCCAGGGCCAGTAGCGGTGTGCTGGTCTCTCTGTCCGTCTGTCGCAGAGTTCCTGGTTCCACCGCCGACTGAGACCTGAAACACAAACTCCTCCCATGAGATGACCAGCACACAGACTGTATATGAAAGATGGACATCCCACTGATTCAGCAAGCTAACAGAATACAGACTGTATATATATATATATGTGTGTGTGTGTGTGTGTGT
>NW_005187765.1:288063-290156 GCF_000239375.1 Pundamilia nyererei | reverse complement strand
AGGTTTAAGTTTATTAGATTGATCAGTATTGCTGAACTATGAAATATTTGTTTTTGCATACAGGTATAACAGAATAGCTTTAGTGTAGTTGTTGTTTTAAACTTGAGTATGAACTTATACAAAATGCAGCAAGATATTTAAAAAACAGTTTTGTTGATTAAAAAACACTATATCGGATTCAGCGGAGCACCCAGTTATTAGTGTTGGGGGCAGTTAGCTTCACAGCGCTGTGTATTTACACTCTGTGGATGGAGCAGCTCGTTAAGATGGCAGCAGGTTTAAGCCTTGGGTGAGCTGCAGAAGCTTTTTAGATTTAAAATGAGGCCGTGTCATCCGTAACTTCTCAGGATCGACCCGGTGACCCATCGATGGCGAGGGTTTGGGGGCGGAGCACGCACCTTTCTACAGGTTTATCTGTTTAAAAACACCGAGCTAAGAAACATTTCACGAGAATATCAGAATAAATGTATCAGACCTACTTTGAACTGTAACAGTTTCTAGTTTCTGTGAGTTTTACTTCATGTTGTGACGCGTCACATCTTAGATTGTGTTTCTTTGTGTTGTGTAGTGAGTCAGCCTTGTTTAGTATTGTGGTCAGATTTGTGTTTTCCTGTTGTGAGTTCAGGTTTTGTAAATGTTTCAAGAAAGAAATCAAATATTTAACTTCCTGCATCGGCCCCTTCGCTCATCCTCACCTCTTCATCATGTCCTTGTCTCCTCCTCCTCCACAGTTCTCCCTGACGTGCAGGGCGTCGTAGGTGAGCGTGTACTCGGTCTCGTCATTGTAGTCGGGTCCCAGCAGCGTTCGCGCCCAGATGCCCATATCGTACGGCGGCAGCGTCCCACCAAACTCGGACGGCAAACACTCGGGATGGATGAGCTGGTGGAGCGAGTTCAGGTTGTTGCCGTGGAGGAAGATCTGAGGACAGTGAGCGAGAAGGTTAACCTCGTAACGTCTGACGTTAGTGCCAGAATAACAGGCGCAGGAACTCCAGCTCACCCTCTTCCTGGTCTTGTCTTTGAGGAACGGCTTGATGATGGTGTACATGGCGTGAATGTACCAGGGCTGATTCACAAAATGGATTCCTCCGAAGCGAGCCGGGAAACTGTCCTGAGGAAAGGAGAGCAGAGCAGGTCGTTTCACATCGTCTTCAATGTGAACCTCGCAGACAGAGAAGAGGATGGGGGGCGGGGCTACCTGGAGGCCTTCTATGGCCAGTTTGAGGATGTTGGGCGTGAGCTTGGACGCCTGTTTGAAGGAGAAGTTGCTCCAGTCGATGATGAGGATGAAGCCGTTGATCTGGAGCTCCGGGTTTTCTATCAGGACCTCCAGAGAGAGCAGGATGGCCCGCAGGATGTCAGTGAAGGAGTTCCTGTCAGAGGGAGGCGTGGGTGTTAATCAGCAGCTGATCGATGGCTGCGGAGAGCGTGACGGCCCTTTAACCACAGCTCCGAGCTCTATTTTAGTCGGAGCAGTGACTCATGATTCGCCTCTTTGTGTTTTGGATCAATGCGGTGACGGCTGAGCGCGTGTGGGCGCGCACGTACATCACGGCGAGTCTGGGCCTCGCTTTGAAGCAAAGATTTACAGTCTGAAGTCACTGCTTTTATTTTGAAAACCAAAACGGTCTACCTGCAGAGAGAGGCTGCAGACGTGAGCTTTTTTCATCGCGTTTGCACCTTCGAAACAAAACGTTGACATCAGCTTCTGTCAGGTTTGACGGTCAGCGTGAAGCTGTGTTTCATTTAGATTCAGTTTCAGCGCCGGCGTGCTGAGCACGGTTGGATCTTTACCTCATACTGCAGAGCACTTCACGCTGCACCGAAGGTAAAGCCCAACATTCAACAATCAGGTGATTTATACAAATCGATGTAATGAATATTTAATGCCGTGCTGGGTCGGCGCTGTCCGTCACTTTGTACCTGACGGCTACTCGCTACCAAGTCACATGTCAACAGCATGCTGCTCTCTCATTGGTGGTTGCTTCAATTGCTCTCTTGGAAGCTGGCAAAAGCTTCTCTACAGGTCGCTGGTTTTTCCAAATGTGTTTGAAAAGAATATATTTATCAATGTGTGTGTGTGTGTGTGTGTG
>NW_005187765.1:273557-284864 GCF_000239375.1 Pundamilia nyererei | reverse complement strand
GTGTGTGTGTGTGTGTGTGTGTGTGTGTGTGTGTGTGTGTGTGTGTGTGTTTCACCTGCTCTGGTCCCAGTTGGAAGCAAACAGGATGAGGATTTTCCGGCCGTGCTGATCCGGAGTCTCCAGCACGCCCGGGAATCCGTCCGTCAGCGCTCGCTTAATGCCCGGGTCATCCACCTGCCAACAAACGCGCACACGTGTTAGAGCAGCCAAGCGTCGGTGTTTCACTTCAGCAACATTCCCATCGTACACACACACACACACACACACACCCACATGCAGGGAATCGGCTCCCTTATTCTTTTTTACAGTTAGGAGTTAGGAGCAGCTGCTGCAGACTTCCTGGTGTCACAAACTGTTTCAACTGCAGGAATAAGACCAAGAACGCCTCTCTCAGCTCATCAGCGTGTGAATATTTCTCTGTGGACATGAGGAGTGACCGTCAGAGATGTGGGAAGGATGCAACACGGAATATTTCCCTGAACAGCACCAACGCATCCAAACCAAAGGACACCGATTCCTCTGCAGGGGTTACAGTTTCCCCCGGTCAGGGACAACACAGCAGACACGACTCCTGAAAAAGACAGTTGATGGCTTGTTGTTGAAAACACAGAATCGGACCTTGAAGCTCTGGAACATGTCGAGGTTCTGCTGTCTGAACTGGAAGTACTGGGCCAGCAGCCTGAAGGTTTCCATCTGGTCGAACTTTCTGGCTCGGAGGAAGCGAAGGATGAAGTCGTCGTCCGTCCGCAGGAAACCGATGTCTGGCCTCGTCACGATCATGTCCCGAACCTTTAGACAGGAAGTCAGACTCGTTACGCATCCATAAAAGGCAGCAGAGACACTGATCACATGACTTAAAGGACGTTTGTTTATGTCAAGTGAATTATATTCATTCATCCTTTGACTTGTTTTTGGTCACAAAGTGTCAAACTTCAGTCATAAATTTGACGTTTTTTAAGTCCTCATAAAACGTCTTGAGCTTAGAAACATTTGAATTTCCTCTAATCGGATTCATCAGGTAAAATCAGAACAAAATTAGATGTTGAACTGTTTGAATCGTGGTGGGATAAAGTGAATCTCATCACGCGTTCAAGTACACCGTGTGCTACAGCTTATGCAGTTTAAGGTAATAAACGTTTATCTAAAGTTTTCTTCAGTTATAGACCGATGGACAGATGTCACACCTCCTCCTGCAACCTAAGCCGTGTGTTTTTCTTCTGTCCAAGTTTGAACACATTGTGATTTCTTTTCCGTACTTTCAGGGTTTTTGGAATTCAGATCCAAGAAGACCCTCTGACTGCCATATTTGGAGTTCCACAGACCCTCTTAATATGACTCCCCAGCAAACTGAGATCTTGGCTTTTTGTTCCCTTCTTGCTAAACGCTGTATTTGACTTCTTTGGAAATCGCCTCCATCTGCATCAAAATGCCTTAATGGTGTCCAGACATCCTCGAGGGCGGAGACGATCTCACTCACAGTGACGGGTAGTTCTGCAAAATGCATCCACAAGTGGACACTGTCTGTGGAATATCTCAGATCTTTTCTCTAGTAGTTAGAACGATGCAGTTTACCCGCCTGCGACTAGATTGAAAAGAATTTGAAATGTACTCTTTTTTAAGGCACAGGATTTAAGCCCCCCCCTTCTTTTATTTTTATTTATTTATTGTTTAATTTTAATTTTTGTTTTTTGTAATTTAATTTTTTTTATTTTAATTTATTTAATTTATTTTTTAAATATTTTTTCTTCTTCTTTTTTTCTTTTTTCTCAATTTTCTGTTCGTGTGTTGTTATGATGTTTTTTGTATTTGAATTTGTCTTTTGTTTAACAAGAAAAGGTAAAAATGATTGGGAAAGAAATGTTTGAGAAAGTAAGATGCATACAATGTACACAAGTTTGTAGAATCTGTTGATAAAAAATAATAATTTCTCTGTGAAGGAAAACTGAAAGAAAATGAAGTGCAATGTCTGTTTCCCTCCATCAGCTAGTTTTACGTGAGTGATAGCAGCTGATGTGTGAAGAGGTGACGGTGCAGATTCTCCCGTCACAGGTTTAGCCTGACGAGAAACATCTGCACTGTCTACTGTCAGCAGTGACCCCACACCACCGAAGAAGAAGCTATCAGCAGAGTTTAGTTTTGCCTCCCAACCACCGAGTGTTGCTGACACGTCATAAAGTGCAACCAAAGCAATCAGGAGGTTTTGCGTGCAGCGAGAACAGAGAAACCTCGTGCATCTACTTGGAGCTGGTTGGGGAAAACTCTTCCCTAGCAACCAGTGGCTGCTGGGGGTCACCAGCTGGTCTCTACGCCCGTGTGACTGATGGAGGAGTGTGGTGGAAGTGATTTGCAGATACAGCATCACCTGAGGTTCGTCTGACTCTGCAGACCTGCCTGATCTGACTCAGCTGTGTGGTGCAGCCGTGTACCTGCTGGATGTCCTGGTGCAGGGTGTCCGGGTTCTCGTTCAGCTCCAGTCGAGCTTTCTCCGTCGTCTCCGAGCTCAGGCCGGCGTGTAGGTGAGACATCATGGGGTCTCCCTCTGGATCTACTCCCGATGCCCAAAACGGTTTGCCTCCCTCTGACACGGTGTCCGAGCACTTCCTCCAGTCCAGTTTTAAAGAGTAACACCTGCAGGACGGTTAGTTGCCCTTTGTATCAGTAACACAATCGTATTTGCTGTGCGTTTGTGACGCGTGATGTCAGATTTCAGCTAAAGGACGAGGAACTCTTGGATCCTTTCCTGTGAGACAATCATGTGTATGTTGCACAATCTGCTGCTGCAGCTTATAGAGGGACAATCATCACCGCTGTCTTCTTTTACATCGTCGGGTCTCGGGAAGCTGAAGGTCCTCAAAGTCCAGAAAGTCCTCTAACCTTTGGGCAGAAAAAGAAAACACCAGCTTTTGGATTTTGCTGCTGTTCCCGTCCTAATTCTCCTTCCTGTCGACATCCCGCCTCCTCCTGCTCTCCATCGTGGCTCTTTCAGGTTTCATCCGGTCATGTCGCTGAATCTCTGCTCTGTCATGGCGAAGCCACTTGCGACGAAAGGTCCTGCTGTTCTGCACTCGGTAAAGATGAACGGGTCAGTCGGGCCTCCTCAGCCTGGGAGAGGGGACAGATGGAGAGGACATGAAATCATCAACGAGTGAAGTCACTGAAGATCAGAGTTCTGCACACAACGAGGGCTTGTTCCTCCACCACCTCCTACACACAGGCGGTGGAGGCTTCAGTGTGTCTAAACTAGAGCTCAGACATAGTGAAAATGGTACCAAACACATGGATGCACAGAGATAAAAAGTCAGGCCAAAGCTGAAAGCTGCATTTCTTCTGGTGGCCAGCAGAGGGCGACTCCTGGATGCAGAGAGACTTGCGGTGCTACAGAAGTCAACGAGGAAACACCCTTCACTGCCTGCTCTGTGAGATCATGGCTCAAGTTTCAGGTCTTACCGGATAAATGTGGGTTTACTGTGGGCTGCAGTGGGCTTACCCACAGATAAGTGTTTGACCAGCCCACACACCCCCACAGTTCACCCATCCCCACCCACTGTGGGCCTGCACGGGCATGTTTGCTGGTCAGAGCTACAGATATGTGAAAGTGGACATGCACAGCTGCTCCTGCTGTTCTATAATCAGTAAAAATATCAGCTACGTTTCTTATTGCAGAAATAAAAATACGGCCCAGGGGCCGTAACCGGGCCACCAAAGGGTCCAACCCGGTCCCCTGTAAGGAGGGAATCCATGCAGGATGTGGAAGAGCTTAAGCTAACTCGTCAGGCAAAGACGCCGCCATGATGCGCAGCCATGATGCGCCGCCATGATGCGCCGTCGCTGCCGAAGGAAAGCTCCTTTTTTAAATTACACATCAAACATGAACTTCCTGTTTGTTCACTGCAGACGAGCCTTTAAAAAACTGAAACAATCAAGAGTTTTATATCAGAGAAATTCAGCATTTCATTGGAAAGATGTAATTTTTCAGCTTTCATTCAGTATTTTATGGGCTCGTTTGTCTCTACTGCAGCATTTATTGTTATTATCTGATAATTCTTTGTCTCGATGATTTTTTAATATTTTTACAAAATATGTTTCTGATTTTAATTTTTTTAATTTTCTTGATTCTTTTGGTGTATTTAGCTTCTATTTTGAATTTCATGCTTTATTATTATTATTATTATTATTATTATTATTACCTCGGACTCAGTTCCTTTAAGTGCAGTTTTTATTTATTTATTACAAGTTTTTATTTATTTATTTTATTTTTTTCATTCTTATTTTTATTGTAGCGTCTTTATCTCGACATATTTTTTAGATTTTTATTTCATGCAGTTTCTTTGTCTCCAAATGTCTCCACATTTTTGTAAAAACTATTTTTATTATTATTTTTATTACAGTTTGGTTTTCTGTATTTTTTTTACCGTCTTAATTTTCTTCTTTTCTCACTGTTTCCTGTTTTGCGCCCTGTTCTTTTTGGTGCTCCTCTGTCTTTATTTCTAATTTCACGGAGGGGGTTGCTGCCTGCAGACGACCCTGTGCTCTGGCCCGTAGACCCTCCACCCCCCTCTCCACCCAGCTGTCTCCATCTGCCGCGGCATTAATCGCGTCAGGCGCGCAGTCTGTGGTCCTAGCGTGAAGGCAGGAGCTGCCAGAGGCTACTGGAACATCTGGCACATCTGCAGCAGTTTCCTGATGTTTGAGGCTCGTGCTCAGGCTCAAAGTGACCCTCCGCGTGCTCGGGCTGCAGGTGGAAACCTGAAACATCCCAGAGGACGCGCTCACCCGCATTTTAAAGGGAATTACTCACAGAGCTTCCGGCAGAGCTGCTGCTGGTTCAATCCCGGCCGTCCTGACTGGCCCGACGGCCCTCCGGCGGTGGTGCTGATGCTGAGGACGGAGGAGGAGGAGGAGGCCATCGGACAAAAGAGATCTCCGTTAGAGCCCAACCGGAAACAAACCGACATGAAATCAAACGGCTCTGAGAGGATGAAGCGCGTGCTCGTGCATCATGAGGAGGAAGAGGAGTAGGAGGAGGTGCGTTTCCACTTTGTGCTCCGACAGAAGACGTCAGGATGCTCCCACACTGTCACTCCTCAGTCATGAACAGCACCGCTTCCGGTCAGCACTTTCAAAATAAAACTCACTGACCCTGAAGTGAAGCGTTTCAAACCTGCGCTGATGACCTTCATCTGTGAACCCTCTAATCTGGCCCCGCCCCCTCACTCTCAACGTCAGAGTATTAGGTTAGGCCAAACTGGCCATTGTGAGCATCATGTGGACTGACTGACTCCTCAGTGTCACATTTGACATGTGAGTCTTTGGTGTTCGGCTCATTGCTGCAGCCTCTGGTGGACATCACAGGAACTGCAGTTGGTGCTATTTTCCGGTTCCAGAGGAATTAGCTGAAGAGGACCCGTGCTTTGGGCAGCCAGCTTAGCTCAGCATGTTGTTGCTGATGACACCAGCTTCACGGCTTGAACCTTCTTTTTTTCTCTGATTGTGGAGGTGCTTCATTTAGCCGTTGGTTTTGTTTGGCCAATTAGCTCAGCTGGTTAGCGCATCGTGGGTTTAAGCCCATACTGGCATCAGAGCTTCAAATTCTTCAAAGGTGGAATTACTTACATGAGGGCTTCAGTGCTGCTCTAAACAACTATATTACAGGCATCTGATATATCAAAATGAGTATTATTTGCAGGCAACACAAATAGTTTTGTTCTGGGGGGATCTGAAGCAGCTGCTGGATACAGTTACTTCAGAAATGTACAACATTTTAAAAAATGGTTTAACAGGAACAAACTATCACTAAATCTCAGTAAAACTAAAATTATCTTATTTGGGAATTCCCTTAGAAATGCACAAGTGCAGATTCATGTAGATGGTGTGGAAATTGAAAGAGTACTTGAACATAAGTTTCTTGGTGTGATTATAGATGATAAATTAAACTGGAAGTCTTATATAAATCATATACATAACAAAATTTCAAGAAGTGTCTCAATCTTGAGTAAAACACATTGTGGACCACAAACACTCCACATTATTGTTCCCTGATTGCACCGTGTTTGCATTACTGTGCAGAGGTTTACTTGTTCGCTATCATCAGTCTTTATATTACAAAGAAGGGCCGTAAGGATAATCCATCAAACTGCTGACAGAGATCATTCAAATCCACTATTCTTAAAATCAACAATTCTAACATTCACAGATCTGGTTCATTTTCTCACTGCACACATTATGTATAAAGCAATAAACGACCTGCTTCCTGACAATATTCTAAAACTGTTTTCTAAAAGGGAACGGGGACACAATTTGAGGGGGGAATTAAATTTAACATCCTCGTATCCGTACAACTTTAAAAAGTTTCTGCATCTCTGTGTGTGGAGTGAAGCTGTGCAACAGACTAAGTAAAGATATGAAGCAAAGTCCGAGCACGGCGCAGTTTAAACAGCGGTTTAAGGATGTGGTTTTTGCAGCGTACAGGGAGGAGGCGGAGATCTTGTCCAATATTTTCATGTGTGTGCGGGTGCACGGGTATGTTGGTGTGGGTGTATATATCTGTAGGTTGTGTATCCTTTGAGGTTACTGGGGTTACTGAAAATGTGTGTATGTGTATATACGTATGTATGGATAGATAGAAAGACAGATACACATATAATTAATACATTTTAAAAAAAATACACGTAACATATAATGTGATTGTAAGGAGGTATTTCTGCAGTCTGTTGATACTAGACAGTGGACAGGGGGTGGGATTAAATAAGCTCGTGCTTCTTCCTGCTGCTTTTTGAACATGAAAGTTATTCGTAGTTGTTTTTGCTCGTTTTCCTTTTGTTTTGCTTTGTTTGTTTCTCTCTTTTTAATTCTATGTTGTTGTACTTTTTCAACATGTTCAAAATAAAGATTCAATCAATCAAACAATTATCTTTCCTGCAACAAATAAAAACGATTATTTTATCCAATTTTCTGATTGTTTCATTTTTTGCTTTTATTTTTAAGTCCCACTTGGGCGGCTTCCGGTTTGGTTAATGTAAACACCGCGTGACTTTACACACCTGTGACAGCGAAGCGCGTTCGCGAGTCAACCTGGACAGATTGTAGGTCGTGCGCGCAGCCGCACAGTCTGAACGCGCATGCGGAACGCGCAGAGATGATGAAGCTTTCAAATACGTCATTTTTAAAATTTTATTTCACATCGAAAATTTCACCTTTCACACCACACACGTGCTAATATATCATTTTCAATATAAATATTAATAATCTTTGTAACTGATTTAGCTGCTTGATTGTTAACATGTTTTATTATATTCTAAAAAGTCTCATCTTTAATCGTCTTTTTAATGATTTCTTTTTAATACGCGGTTCATTCAGGGGGCGCTGATGCGTTTCCAGCCCAGCTGAGAGATGGAATCTGTCCAGGGTGTCCCGGGTCTGCTCCGGGCACACGTCCGGGCACCAGTTTACCCAGTTTGCCTGGGACAAGATTACTGGGTTGGATGTGATATCTGCTAGCTGATGGTAAACGGTGGTTACATTTCTGGCTATTGAGGCTAAATCATTTATTTGTCTTTTATTTTATTTTCATATAATAAATGAAAAAGAAAATAACATATTAAAAGTAGAAAATGATACATCACTGGAAAGAAGCTTGATTTGTGTTACTTTTTAAATAAATTGATGCTCATGCGTATTTTTTTCAGATTTTGTGACTTTTTGACCTCCAGGCGATTTTAAATCAATGGAGTGGAAGAAAACAACTAAACATTGAGATTAAAGATGCAGACATTTGGATTTCAGAAGATTTTAGTTCTGGAAACGTATTAATTTAAAAGTGGGAGGGCTTTTATTGTGAAGGCGGGCAGTAGTGTCTTAGTTGAACAGTGACGTTCTTCCTGTCGTGCTAAGGGTGAACTGTTCTGTGAAGCTCCTCTGTGCGGCCTCTTCTGCCTCCTTACAGCCGTTGGTTTATTAAAAAATCTTCTGTTTCCGGCTCGTAAATTATTTCTGTCGCGGTTCCGGAAGTGTCCAGCACAGTTTGGCTCAGGTGTCACAGCGCGTGTAGGTTTTTATTCACCTTACTTTCTGGAAGTTTCAAAGCTAACGTTAGCTCAGCAGCTAGCCATCATTCACCCTCCGCGGAGAGAATCGATCTATAATCATCATCGTCATCATCATGGATCAATCAGGAGTCACAGCGCAGACACCGAAGGTAGGTCCCTCCTCTGCCCGGCTCTCCTGCCGCGGTTATCGGTTAGACTTCGGGGAGCGGCCGCGGCTGCTGTTAGCCGCTCCCAGTGCTACCATGGCGGCTGTTTCCTTTAAAGGCTCTGGTTGCAGATAACCCGGGAGGCACCGGACTGTGTGTTATTTTAGATAACAGCCTGTCAGCTGGTGGTTAAAGCAGGAGATGAGCTCACCGATGCTTCAGCTCAGACCACAGGCTGGCCGGTTTGACCCGGACTGGACCGGGCCAAGACAGCCTCTGTGATGACACACCTCTAGATTCCACCTGTTTATCCCGGAAACGTTTCGTGAGCCAAAGGTTTAGCTTCACATCGAGTCCGGGAGAGTTTCAGCTGTCACATCAGTTTTCCTTCGTCACAGAGAAATCAGCTGCCTGTGGGCTTGAACTATAACAGAGGGAGCTGCGGAGGCGCACACTGTCCTGTAATCAGAAAGCACAGTGTTTGTTTTACTGTCAGTAAACAGGAAGTGTAGTTCTCGGTCTATAACATAATTACTGTGCTGTAGTGGCTCGTGAGGGGGTCTGAGTCAGTGAGGAAAACGGTGAAACTTCAGGAAATCCAGTTAAAAGTCCTCCATAATTTCCAAAGTCCGGTGGACCAGAGTGGAGCCTCTGCCGGGCCATTTGTGGACGCCGGGCCTTATATTTAACACTCCTGCCTCAGACTGTAAATAATAACCAGCTGTGCTTCAGACATGTCTGAACATGTTCTTCTGTGCCTGGTGACTCAGGCCCACCTGTAGCTCCTGACTCACCTGTTCATGCAGCACCGAGGCTCGACTGAAGGCGGACTCGAGGAAATAAGAAACATCCGTCTGTGAAAAACCAACATTTAAAAAACACTAAAATCTCCACTGCGTTTCCACCAGTTTAAACTTCAGCTCATTGGCTAAAATAAGCTCTGACTGCACCAGTATTTGAATTTTATTAGCTGATAATCAAGAAAAAGTTTTTACGATGACAGATTTTTCTTATCTTCTGTTTTTCTTTCTGATAATTTGTCAGATAGTTTTTGTCATTAAGATATCCTGAGTTTGGGGGACGTCCGTAGAGTAAATCAGGACATTTTGGGGGATTTTTGGACTATTTTTTTGATCAAATAATCAATAACAAAGATTCCAGAAAACAGTCCAGAAACTGTTGGTATCAGGAGAGAAATGATGTCATACAGTCCCGTGTTGGACTGCACACGCTTCACAAAAACGGAGTGTGATATAAAATAATATATGTATATGATGCAAAAGATAAAAGCTCACCATAAATGCATAAAATAATAAAATGTGTAAAAACAATAAATATCCATTTAAATCTGTGGAACATTAAAGAATGTGTGATGTATAAACGGTGAATTAGTATAAAACTGTTTGTTTGTTATTGTGAAGATCAAAGAAACCTGAGGTAATCGTAATGTCAGTAACATGATCCAAGTACTCTGATTACTCATGTGAGGAGTTCTCTGGAGGACCTTCAGTCATTTCATGTGTCTATTTCTTGTCACTGTCAGAGCCCGTGGGGTTCGGCGGCCCCGGCGGCTCCAGCCTGCTCTCTCGCTGAGGTGATGAGCGAACAGCTGGCGAAGCAGCTGGACGAGGAGAACGCCGTCGTCCCGGCGCTCTCTGAGTAAGAGTTCCCGTTTAAGCTTCTGAGGGTTAAAAGTTTCCGTCCTGTTAACGTCAAACGTTCCTGTCGTCAGTAAATCAAGAGCTTTAAAAGGTTTTCAGGTGGTAACGCGTCTGTCTCTCAGTCCTGCAGCCGAGCTGCTGCCCGACGAAGCCCCCGACACCACCAGCGACCTGATGCTCGCCCAGATGCTGCAGATGCAGTTCGACCGCGAGTTCGACGACCAGCTGCGGCGCGAGGAGAAGAAGTTCAACGGGGACAGCAAAGGTGATTCAGAAAGCTTCGGGTTATGTGAAGCAGTTGAAGTTCTGAAGGCGCCACGGTCGGCGTGTCTGTGAACGGCGGTTAATAAAGTTTAATTCAAAGTGTGACACGTCTCTGTTTTAGTGTCCATCTCCTTCGAGAACTACCGCATGGTCCATCCGTACGACGACAGCGACAGCTCCGGGGACGAGGTCGACTGGCAGGACACGAGACACGACCCCTACAGAGCCGGTAGGACGCCTGCAGGGGAGGACAAAATCACAGCAACACGTCAGAGCGCCAAACGGCGGCCTGACGCGTCAGTCGCTGAGCTTCTTTACACTCTGTCTCAACTTCACCATCATCCTTTTCTGTGTGTGTGTGACGTCTCAGACAAACCTCAGACCACACCGAGGAAAGGCTTCACGGGGAAGGGGAAGAACATCACCACCAAACACGACGAAGTGACCTGCGGCCGCAAGAACACGGCACGCATGGACAACGTAAGATGGCCGAGCTCGCTTTGCTTAAATATCTGATTTGTAGATCGTTGTCTGAAAACACAAAGAGTTCTCGTGTCGCTCAGATGAAGCCTGCGCGGCTTTCAAAGCTTCGTTTTGGCCTCAGCAGCACGGCAGGTTGAAGTGGGACGCTGTAGCTGCTGGGCAGCTCCGGGTGGAGCAGGTGGAGAACAGAGTGCGTGCGTCTCTAACACAGCAGGTATCAGCCGCACCGCCGTTTTCATTGCGTGCTGTTCTCCCTCGTCCAGTTTGCCCCGGAGGTCCACGTCGGTGACGGCCTGGGGATGGACCTGAAGCTGTCCAATCAGGTGTTTAACTCCCTGAAGCGGCACTGCTACAGCGAGCAGAGACGCAGCGCCAGGCTGCACGAGAAGAAGGAGCACTCCACCGCCGTACGTATGGAAACGCCCTCCGCCGCTGCAGGATGCTGAAGCTCTCTGACTCCTCCTCCTCTCTCCTCAGGAGCAAGCCGTGGACCCTCGCACTCGCCTGCTGATGTACAAGATGGTGAACGCCGGCGTGCTGGAAAACATCAACGGCTGCATCAGCACCGGGAAGGAGTCTGTGGTCTTCCACGCCGACGGAGGGAGGTGAGCGAGAAAGTCAGCCGCGAGGTTACAAATGCTTTGAGACGGGAAACGCACACCTGCCCACAGGTGGTGTTTGATTTACTGTGTGTGTGTGTGTGTGTGT
>NW_005187765.1:269242-273275 GCF_000239375.1 Pundamilia nyererei | reverse complement strand
GTCAGCCTGGAGGAGCAGCCCGTCCCAGACGAGGTGGTGCTGAAGGTGTTTAAAACGACGCTGAACGAGTTCAAGAACAGAGACCGCTACATCAAAGACGACTACCGCTTCAAGGACCGCTTCAGCAAACTGAACCCACGCAAGATCATCCGTCTGTGGGCCGAGAAGGAGATGCACAACCTGGGCAGGTGAGTGGAGTCCACGGGGGGGCGGCGGGAGCCGCTCCGTGACCTAAACCCCGGCTGTGTGCTTTCAGGATGAAGAAGGCCGAGATCCCGTGCCCGGAGGTGGTCCTGCTGAAGAAACACATCCTGGTGATGTCGTTCATCGGCAAAGACCACGTCCCCGCCCCCAAACTCAAAGACGCCATGCTGAACTCAGAGGACCTGAAGAACGCCTACTACCAAGTCCTCCACGTACGTACGCCCACAGGAAGTCCGCTTCTTTGTTTTCATTCCTTTCTCCTGCAGACGTCTCTGTCAGGATTAAATTCAGTTTCATTTTGAGTCTGAGAAGAAGACGTCTGACAGCAGCTTCTCGCCGTCTTCCCGTGCAGGTGATGCAGCAGCTGTATCAGGAGTGCAACCTGGTCCACGCCGACCTCAGCGAATACAACATGCTGTGGCACGAAGGGAAGGTACAGCTGCCCTGCTTTTACCTGTCCTCCTCCCCCTCTTACCCTCTGTGATGTCATCACCCTCGCTCTCGTTGCAGGTGTGGCTGATTGACGTGAGTCAGTCCGTGGAGCCCACCCATCCCCACGGTCTGGAGTTCCTCTTCAGAGACTGCAGGAACGTTTCCACGGTAAGCCCGTCTCCTCTCTGCTGGATCAGGAAATTTAAACCTGACTCACGATTTCACTCGTTTTTATTTAAATCGTTTGTCGCTCCAGTTCTTCCAGAAGAGAGGCGTGAGCGAGGCCATGAGCACCTATGACCTTTTCAACGCCGTGACCGGCCTGAACATCCCTGTGGGCGCCGAGGACGAGGCCGAGTTCATGGCAGAGGTAACGCAGATGTTGCAGGTTGATGACCCTCAGTTATCAGGGTTGTCTGATGTTTTGGTGCCGGTTAAATTCTCGTGGGGTCGTTAAATTAGAGAAAAAGTTCAACACTGTGTGGTTAAGAAGCAGCTGGAGTCACGCGGCGTCTCTCTGCTCGACAGATCGTGGCGCTGGAGAAGAGGAACGAAGACCACATCCAGAAACGAGGCAAGAAAACCTTCCCGGTGACCTCGGAGGACGGCGGCCCCCCTTTAGAGCCCGACGCCGATGACTAACGCCCGCACAGCTCGCAGATTCTTCATGATCCCGCCGTGTTTTTAGACAAATCCGAAAAAGAGATGAACGGAGGACGAGGACGACGCCTCGGCACCTCCAACCCACCACCCTACTCGCTGCTTCCTGTAAACGGGAAGAGTGAGGGGGCGGGGTTTAACGTTTAACCGCATTGGACGTTAAAGTCAGAGCGTCAGACGATCAGAGGCGGTTTCCTGAGGCTCGGGTCTTCCTGCTAAGATTGTCCCACGCTGCTCGCAGTGTGTGTTTTTGTAAACGCTTCGTAGATTAAAACCCGACTTCGGGGGAAACGAGCTGCTGCGTCACCGAGGCGCTCTTATCACGCTGCAGGAAAACAGATTTACCCTCAAAAACTTTAGAAACAAGTAGAAATCAGCTGAAACCTCACTGTTGTAAAATCAAATGAATTAATTTTTCTTCTAGTAAAAACATTAAAGCTCCTGTTTTCCTGTGTTCAGGAGGCATGGAGGGTTGGGTCAAAGCAGGAAGTTCAAGAGTGAGAATGAAACGTTATGAACAGGTCTGCTGATTTCAGATGTTTACAGTGGAGGAGAGCAGGTGTGCCTGCAGGAAGCCCTGCTGTCTGCTGCTAGCTTCAACAGTAATGTCGGGTTTTCAACAGGATGTTGGTCTCATGGTGCAAATTCAGAATAAAACACAAACATGGAAAATTCTTCTTGTTGGCTTTTATTTTGTAAGAACATAATCCTTATCTGTGAGAGCTCAGGAGCTCCAAGGGAAGTAAACACTAACCAGCACATGATCTGTCACATGACTTTGTGTGAGGGGGATTTCCTGTGTAAACTAATGGCCTTCAGAATAAAAGTGTGTTTTTTGCCCTCCAGTTTGACCTTACTTTGGAGGGATGCTAATAAATCCAAGAACATCCACGTTAACTGTCCTAAAGCAGGACTAGTCCTGTAGTGAACATTAAAAGTGTGACGAAACATAAACGGCCTGATAAGCTGATCACATCTCATAAACAGGTGTTCAACGGGTGCTTTCCTTTTTTATCTGATTATTATGATTCCTGCTCCAAACACGGGATCTTGTTTGGGAGATGGTCAAATATTCCTGCTGGTGTTCCATGTCAGCTGCATCCATCTTCAGGCACCCATCCACATCCAGGAGGAGGCGTCCTGGTCACATGCTGAACCACCTTGGTTTGCACCTTGTAATGTGGAGTACCGTTTCCTGTCTCTCAGGCGGAGTCCACGCACTCTTTGGAAGAAGATCGCTTCTGCTGGTGCCCACAGCTGTTGGTAAGAGATGAGGTCAGGTTGGTAAATCTGCTTCACAGATGCTGCTCCGCTCTCCCCTCACTCGTGCAGAAGACACTGAACAACTTTAACTTTGAAAAACGGCCTCAGACATTTCTGATCTTGTCTCTCGCACCTGATTGCTGAGCACCCCTGTGCAAGCTGGGGGAAAGTAATTTCCTTCTTTATGATCCGCTTGTTTGATTTGCCCAAAACTTGGACATCGGATGATGAAGATGAAGCTGTCAGGCAGGAGGAAAACAGGAAGAGGTTCACTGATGTAGAGAAAGAGGACGCACAGAGGGTTGATTCTAGGGAAAGAGTGACACGGAGGCTGATGATCTGCTGTGGTCACTCTTACAGGGAGCAACTGAAAAAAGATGAAGGAGAATAAAAATATCTCCTAACATATAAAGTGATACACTAAAAATAATAAGCACCAGTATTGTTGACTGTGCAGTGACCTGCAAGAGGCAGTAGCTCAACTCCCACAACAACGCCACTGCTGGAAGCCTCAGAGGATTCAGGGGGAAATGTAAAGAAGAAGAAGAAAGAAAAAACATAATAAAACTCCTGCTTTTATTGTGAAGGCTGCAGTGGAAGTCGTGTCTCTGGCCGGTTGCTTCGCTCTTCTTCCGCGATCAGAGGCCGGAGTCTGGAGGCAGACCCGAGCGGAAACCTGCGAAATAAAGCGGCGGCCAGGTGCGAAGGATGGCCGAGGAGCATTACCTGGAGCTGAGCGAGAACCCCGTGCAGTTCGAACATGCCTCGAGCGTCAACAACGTCTTCTTCGACGAGGCCAACAAGCAGGTGAGCTAACGGCTAACAGCTAGCAAAACTTCTGCCGGCGGATTTAAATGAATAAGTTCAAAAACTGGAACATTTCCGGTAAAATGTGACAGTGGAGTTTATTTAAAACATATTTAATAATCGATTATTTTATTTAGAATGTTAACTGGCTTAAATTAAGCTCTGACTATGAAAAATAAGAAGTAAACCGGAGGACTTCACTCACTGTCAGCTGCTATTAAACTGCGATTAATCTGAACCACGATCAGCTGACGTGAAATTCTCCCAAACATGCGTCATTTTGTTTGGTTCGTTTTTACAGGTGTGGCCTCTTCTTCGCCATATTTGAGTGATAGAGGACATTTTCATCTCTTGTGTCAGTAAAAGTTGCTCAGACTCACACCGCTCTGGTGTTTGCGTGTTATATTAAACACACCTGTGTGCAGCTGTCCGACATGTTTTCTTTCTCCAGGTGTTCGCAGTGCGTTCAGGTGGAGCCACCGGGGTGGTGGTTAAAGGTCCTGATGACAAGAGCAGCGTCGCCTTCAGGTTCGTGGATTTAAAGATAAAGCACGTCCGTGTTTTTAATCTTTATTTGTACCTGTCGCCACATGAGGGTAAACCTTCACAGCTCTGGGTTATTCTTGGTGGTTGAAGCCGGTGTTCCAGATCTACTGGCGTTTAGATC
>NW_005187765.1:256352-268604 GCF_000239375.1 Pundamilia nyererei | reverse complement strand
GCCTGGAGATGCTAATGAAGGCGTTGCACACAGCTGGGTATGCTTTGGAAGGTGTTCTTCAACTCAAACCCACGCTTCCCTGTGACCCCCCCCCCCTCCTTTATGTGTGCAAGTTCCGTTTAAAGTGGGTTTAGGTTATCTCCCCAATGCCTGACGATGCTCTGAAAGTTGAATAACTTGTCCCAGATACTGAAACTCTCGGCTTCATGCTGCTGCTGGGTCTTTAAAGCCTTCAGGTCAGAGGTCAGAGTGACTGGAGAGGCCGAAACTGGAGCGATGCGTTCACTGGCAGTGTTTAGATCAGTAAAACGGGAATGCTTATGTAAACTGTGTGTTTGACTCGTCAGGATGGACGATAAAGGAGAAGTAAAATGCATCAAGTTTTCCATCGGTAACAAGATCCTGGCTGTGCAGAGAACCTCCAAGTCTGTGGTGAGTTCAGGGACACTCAGACATGGTCTTATTAGGCGCAGAGGAGCGGCGGGGCTCCGGTCTTATTTCGCCTCATTGTGGTCTCGTTTCTAAAATCCTGCACGCTTATTTGATAAAACTGTGCCTCTGCCTCTAGTGGAGAATTTATGATACAAACCTTTTTATTTGTAAATGTTGAATTTTTTTGTTGAAAGTTCAGTTTTTATTGTAAATGTTTATCTTTTTCCTTCTGGTCATGCAGGTCACGCATGCTTGGTTAGCGATGGTTTCAAATGTGACGTTTCTGTTTTGAATGTTTCTGATCCGGGCGAACGCTGTTTTTGTGTTGGCAGGATTTCATCAACTTCATCCCCGACTACCCGCACACAGAGTTCAGTCAGGAGTGTAAGGTACGCTGCAGTTCCTGCTGTTTGCAGGCCGTCTGCTGACGGACGAACTGGGCTCATGATGTTTGTGTCGCTCCGCAGACGAAGAACGCCAGCATTTTAGGTTTCTGTTGGACCAACTGGAACGAGGTCGTCTTCATAACCGACCAGGGAATCGAGTTTTACCAGGTAACCCGAACAGCTCGCCCACAGAGAGCTGTGCTGAGTGTTCGGCTCTGCGTGGTCATGTGACTCAAATCTTCATACAATGTCCTCTGATTGGAGAGTTCAAAGGACCAATTCAGTGTTTGACCTGTTGAAACGTCTCATCTCCATGTGTGCGTTCTACAAGGACAAACAGGAAGTGACATCAGTTTGATGCCTGGCACTTTGGTTCTCGTCATTTAAGACGATAAACGTGAAAAGTGTCTGTGTGTGCCTCAGGCTCACCTGAGCTTTACCTGTTCAGCTGTGATGTCGTGACCTCCTGTGTGCTCAGGTGTTTCCAGACAAGCGCAGCCTGAAGCTGCTGAAGAGTCAGAGCATCAACGTGAACTGGTACCAGTACTGCCCCGAGACCGCCGTCATCCTGCTGTCCACCACCGTGCAGGGGAACATCCTGCAGCCCTTCGCCTTCAGGGTGAGGCGGATACTCACGTCGCTATAGCAACACAAAGCTCGTCATTTTGATTTCAGTGTGCGTGCGTTCATTGGTCGGTTTAGAGGCCGAGTTTCTGTGCAGCAGCGCATCCACATCGCTTCATTGTGCATCCTGAATGGATCATTTCTAGAGTGGGCGTGGCTTCACCTGCAGTCGAGGTCAGCTGATGTGAGGAAACTTTGTTTTGCTGTTCCAGAACGGGACCATGTCCAAGATGTCCAAGTTTGAGATCGAGCTGCCGGTTGTCCCCAAACCCGCCAAACTCAGCCTGTCGGAGAGAGACATCGCCATGGCAACCATGTAATTCACAGGCTGGGTTTTTTTTCTTTTGTTTGTGCTGCACTTAAAAAAACAACAACAATGACTTAGCTGTGTGTGTGTGTGTGTGTGTGTGTTTGTTTGCAGCTATGGTCAGCTGTACGTGATGTACCTGAAGCATCACTCGAGGACGGCCAACAGTCCCAGTGCAGAGGTGGTGCTGTACCACCTGTCCAGGTAAACGCTCCGCAGCGTCTGCTGATTGCTGGACTGGAGCTTTAAAACGCGTTGACGCTTTAAATCCAGGCTCTCGTGTTCCCTCTGTGTGGTTCAGGGAAGGTTCCTGTAAGAAGAGTCACGTGCTGAAGCTGAACACGACGGGCAAGTTCGCTCTGAACATCGTCGACAACCTGGTGGTGGTTCATCACCAGAGCTCGCAGGTTAGAGCCCCGTCCTTCCTCTGAGGCGCCGGGCACGGCGGAGCTGATGATCTCAGGTGTTTTTGTTAAACCGGCTTCATGCTCTGTCATTCAGACCTCGCTGATCTTCGACATCAAGCTGAAGGAGCCCGACTGTGCCCTGAACATCCACCAGCCCGTCCTGCCCGCCAGGTCCATCCACCCCTACAGGATCCCGCTGTCAGGTACGCACGAAAGCTACCGATGAATCAAGATGTGATCGAACTGCAAACGTTCAGCTTTGAATAGATGAAATGAGTTAGTTGAACAGGAAATATGTGATTAACAGCAGAGGAGTTACAGGCACCCGTGAGAAGAGCACAGAATCGAACCTGCGCCTTTAAGTAGCTGTGAAACAGAAGTGAAGCTGAGAGGAGCAAAGCATCGAAAGCTGGGATTAGAAGCGTGAGGTTGGCACCGACTGCAGACCTCTGCTGTTTATCGACGATGCTGCTTAGTTAGTCGTGAAGGTGACGCTCTGCTGTGAAGCTGTGCTTCTTCTTCACCGTCCTCTCGTCTTCCCCGCAGGGCCGGCGGCCGTTCCTTCGCAGCCTCCGGTGCCGTGTCAGCTCTGTATCCTTTCCTCACAGTAAATGTTTGATTCGCTGCCAGTCTCAGGCGTTTCTTTTCCTCAGCGTCACTCCAGACTCCTCCTCCTGGAGCGTCTTCCAGCCAGACATCATCATCAGCGCCAGCGAAGGTGAGCAAACGCAAACGCACAATGGAGAAAATACACTTAATGCTACGTTCAGGGTGAATCCATGGTGGGCTTGAAGTTCAGTCCAGGCGTCTCCTGCAGTAGAGCAGCCCTGATGGAAATCCTGTTTTATCTGAGCCCGACGTCAGAGACGTTTCATTTTCTCGCACACAAGTCAAACAACAATTCTGTGAACGGACTAAAAATGATTGTTCCAGCATCCACAGCATCATTTCTGCTGTTTCAGGTTACCTGTGGTACCTGCAGGTGAAGCTGCCGCCCACAGTCAACCTGCTGCAGGACAAAGGCAAACTGATGGACTTCCTGTTACGGCGCAGAGAGTGCAAGATGGTCATCCTGTCGGTCTGCTCGCAGAGTGCGTATCTAACCGCCGCTCGTCTTTAGACTCTGATCAGAAATCGAAGCTGATGATGAGACGGCGCTCTGGTTATGAAGAAAACCAGAGCGACTCACCTGAGGATGCAGCTGCTCCTCTGGGTCGACGTTTCTGCGTCGATGCTTCGTAAAACATAAAATAAGCTGTGAGCCAGGACTGGGGGGATGTAGAAACCAGTGAAACCAGTAACACCAGGCACAATCTGAGGCAGCAGCTCGACCTGTAGTTCGCACATTCATGCTGTTATTTCCTCTGAACGGCGAGCTGATGCCACGAGCCAAAGTCCCACTCTTCTGTCTGTGTTGCAGTTCTGGAGGTCGGCGAGAAGGGAAGTCTTCCTGTTGTGGCGACCGTGTTTGACAAACTCAACCAGGTGTACAAAGATTACCTGGAGGCGGAGCAGAGCTACACTCAGGTGAGGCACCCACGGAGCTTCCTGCTCCCTAAAGTCACCTGATCTGATTTCTAACAGGGTCTTTTTTTTTTCCCGTTTGCAGGCGATGGAGTCCGGACCGAGCCGAGGAAGCGCCGCCCAGAAGCGTCCGGTCAGAACTCAGGCCGTCATCGACCAGTCGGACATGTACACGCACGTCCTGTCCTCGTTCACGGAGAGGAAGGTACGCCGCTCGGGCTCCTGTGAGTTTCCACCCAAACGTTTTCAAACCAGGTGATGTGATGAACTTCCTGCTCTGTGCCCGCAGGGCGTCTCCCACAAGTTCATCATCGCCGTGCTGATGGAGTACATCCGCTCTCTGAACCAGTTCCAGATCACCGTCCAGGTAACTCAGCAGAGCCACGCGAGCGGGCTGGGATTGTGACTGGTCCTGGTAACACCTGTAATGGTTTTTTCCAGCATTACCTGTACGAGCTGGTGATCAAGACGCTGGTGCAACACAACCTGTTCTACATGCTGCACCAGTTCCTGCAGTACCACGTCCTCAGCGACTCCAAACCTCTGGTGAGTTCAAACCAGGAGCTCATCCTGAGACGCCGAGTCTGCGGGTCTGTCGACGCCCCTCATCTCCCGTTGAGCCCGAGCAGAGCTCGTCTTCCTCGACGTGCTGGTTACGTCCATCGTTTCAGTGTCTCATTGTTGATTTGTGTCCTCTCAGGCGTGTTTGCTGCTGTCTCTGGAGAGCACGTACCCACCCGCACACCAGCTGTCCCTGGACATGCTGAAGGTACCAAACAAGCTTAAAAACCTTCACGTGGTCATTTCATTGGTTCATCGCTGTAAACTTCCTGTTTGCGTTCACAGCGTCTGTCCACGGCCAACGACGAGATCATCGAGGTTCTGCTGTCGAAGCAGCAGGTTCTGGGCGCGCTCAGATTCATCCGCAGCGTCGGTGCGTTGATCCTGAGGCGTTTCCTCCCTCACACACACGAATGTGTTTAACGCAAACTCGCCCTGACGTGTTTCTCCCGGCGCAGGTGGCCACGACAACGCGTCTGCGCGGAAGTTCCTGGACGCGGCGCAGCAGACCGGAGACCAGATGCTGTTCTACACGGTGTTTAGGTCGTTCCAGCAGAGAAACCAGCGACTCAGGGGAAGCCCCGCCTTCAACCCAGGTGAGCACTGCGAGGAGCACGTGGCTCACTTCAAGCAGCTGTTTGGGGAGCAGGCGTTGATGAAGCCCTCCACCGTGTGAGCGAGGAGACGACTCGACGGGACGCAAATCATCGCGTACGTTCACGTGCACACGAGTGTCCTGCTGCAGGAAACCGTGAGAGTGTGACGCCACAGAGCATCCTAGCATGCCGCCCCCAGGGTTAAGAAAAGGTGGTGTTACTGTGGCCCGATCCCTGCTGCTCCACCTTAAATGTTAACAGGATGTGTTAATTTATGATGATTGCTTTTGCTAAAATCTTCCTCCTCTGCGGCTCTAACACCTTGATGCGGTCTGGTTTACCTGCACAGGTGATCCTGATATCGCTCTGATATCAGCTGTTGTGGGAGGGGCCAGAGCCTGCACCGCTGTGTGTTTGTGGGGTGAATGTGAGGTGTATATTCTGTAAGATAAAGATGAATTATTGTGCATGAACAGGTTTTAATGTCATGAAATCCAACACGTCTGTGTGCAGCTAATAAAGGTTTAACTGAAAATCAGTTGTCAGTTCCATCCATGTCCTCACACACACCTCAGCCACTGAAGGACTTTTATCCAACGTTCAGCAGCTTTGGGTTCATGACTGCAGCCTGGAGTCGAACCTCCAACCAGCAGAGCTGCTCTGAGCTACACCTGTCAGCTCGAGGATCACACAGCGTCCCGGTTTCCATTTTCAGTTCTTGTACCAGAACATTTTTAACTTATAGGCGAAAATTTCAAATGTTTGGTTCAAACCATCGACGTGTATGAAGGAGAGTTTGGGTTTAGTCTGGACATCTCGTTAAAATCTGATGGCATTATGAACAAAGCACCATCAGACTGTCGCGTGCAGTAACATCTGGAAAGAGTCTGATCGTCAGTTCAGTTTTGTTTTTTTTTTGCACAGCGTTAAAGAACACAATGTAGTGTAAATATGAACTGAATAAGATCAGATGTTTTCTCCAATAACTAGACTGGAGTTTGTTTTTTTACATAACATTTGCCTCCTAAAACTGTCATTTAAACACTTGTGACAAAAAAGCCGTGGACGGTCTTTGATTCACACACCTTTCCTTGATATATTCTTTATTGCTTTCTCTTATTGGGTTGAATACAGAACAGGTTTACATCTCTTGACTTTGTGAAACACTGTCATGTTTGAGAGGACAGACGAGGGAAACCACCACAGAGGAAAAGAACTCAACGTTTTTCAGACGATTGTGTCTTAATGCTTTCTGATTGAGGTCCAGCATTTGTGCGAGTGTGTTTAGAAATCTCCTCTCTGACGTTCCCTTTGACCTCTGACCGGGACGCAACGTTACACAGGAGGGCGAAACCGAACCAGAGGAGGACTTCAACCAAATATCTGTGTGTGGAAGGAGGGGGGGGGGTCTGTCTTTTAATCCAACCACACATTTGTTTTTGACGAGTTCACAGTCAAGTGCTAAATGTAGTGATTGACAGTTCTGACTCATTATTAAAAAGAAAAAAAAAAAGAGACAACGTAATCAGGACAAGTTGCAACTCAGGAAATAAGAACATGAAGCATTTTGAATATGGATTCGTGAAAGACCCTGAGAGCGAGGTTATATATAATTTCATATATGTGTGTGTGTGTGTGTGTGTGTGTGTGTGTGTGTGTGTAGCACAAGAAGTGATGAGAAAAGAGAAATCATCCATAATTGAACAAATTAGATTAACATGCAAAAAAACAAAAACCTAACCTAAAAGTCACCCTTTAACTGAACACAATGGATTTTCACAGTTTTATACGCATTTATATATCATAGAGAAAAAATAAGAAACAAAAACTAACAACACAATAAAACCAATAGACCCAAACAATCTGTTCTCAACTCATATACAGGAGATCTACATAAAGCTTTTTGGATTCAGAGGGATTCTTATTGCTAGTCCGATTCGCACCCCGGCCCGCTGCACCTATGGTGAGCCGGTTAGTCCACGACACAAACCATCAGTTTCTCAAAACAGTTCTGCAGCATAAATGTGATACTCTTAATACATGGCTTCTTCTCAAGTCATTGTAGAAACTAAACACACACACACAGACACACTCGCCTGGGCTCCAAATAAATACATTTAAAAACAGTCCACGTGCATTCGAATGGAAGTCCAGTATTCATATGGCCGTGCGCACACACACACACGTAATCCAGAGGGAGAGGGAGCACAGAGGAAGCTAACAAAACAGGAAACAGTTCAGAGAGAAAGGGAGGATTTCCTCCCGGCCACAAAACTTATTAACTCAACTGTGATTAGCATCATGGTTAACTTTACTCGCTTTGACTAGAGTGGCAAAAAAAAAAGAAAAAAAAAAATCACCAATCTTAGGAACAAATTCATTTAAAAAACACTACTGAAGTAAATCTATGGAAATGCTGATACATTCTATTAAACTGAGGAAATGCTTCAATTATGGAAAATTTTAAGCCGCTGACAAACTATTTAGACGACGCTATCTTTATTTTTAAAAATGACCGGGTGTTAGCATTTTAGCTAACTTTTAGCTAGTTTCTTCCATAATCTGCTCCATAGTTTTTGTTTTTTAATTTATTAAACATGATTCAAATGCGTTAATCAATCGATGCTGACTAAGCTAAAAATAAACAAGCTAGTAAGCTAGCTAGCATGATGGATTATTGTTAGCCACTAGCCTACAAGCTTTAATAATTTTTTTCCAATTTCGAGCAACAACATAACTGCTAAGGCACTAAAACAGGAGGAAAAGCCAAACAAAAGCTTTTGATCATCTTCGTATTTTCCAAATCAAAATGATCTAAATGCAAATGTATCATTTTTAGTTGTAGTTTTCACAGCTTTAGATGAGATGTTAGCTGCTGAAAATAACGGAGGAATGAATGCTGTATTGGGACTCGCTCTGCTTTGAAAGAAACTAATATTAAATTTTTATTCATTAACAGCTCAAAAAGGGAAATTCTACATTTTTATCGTACTTTAGCTTTCTAAATTTCATTAAACGTTTGTGAGGCCCAAATGATTTGATGTATTGACAAAAATATAAACATTACAGAATGGAGGAAACTGACTCCCTTTCTCTCTTGATTGTGTTACGACAGTCCATGCTAATATTACTAATAGTATTAATAGTAGTAGTAGTTTTGGAAGTTGTTAGTGCCACTTAACGGCAGCTACAAGTCAGCTCAGTTGTGGTTGTTCAATATATCTCGAGTAAATGGCTGACTGCTGCTGGCCTACAGTTCCGTTATGAGCCGCTGAGGTTTGATTTGCTTATGAGGTTGCTTGATATTTTAAAAAAAAGAAAAGAAAAAAGAATCTGTACAAGATTATTAAGTATTATCAATCTTTACATGAAAAAGAAAACATATACATGCTATCAGGATCAATAGCCCTCCTGTTATGGGTTCGTTTGGATAGGCTGGTCCAGGGGTGACGTTAGCCCTTTTATTTGTGTGTGTTTGTGCAGCGGGTAATACAGTTCGGGAACACAAAATAGTGTCGTGATTTCACCCCCACTCCAACCGACCCATCCGCCCATCCCTCTCACCCCTTCATTTAGCTCCTCTTTCAACGTACAGCTAAAGGGATCATTTTGAAAATGAACTGATTGTCTATAATGCCAAATTCTTAACCACAAATCCACCTTAGGGCTGGGCGATAAAACAGCAGAGGTTATCACAGTATGAACTCAATAAAAATTTAACAAAAGCTCAATAATGGTTTTGTGAATGCTGGAAGGGCAAAGATATCCTCAGAAAGGTAACTCTGCTTCAGTAGTTTGGAAATGACATTTGGCAATTTATAATCTGGAGAATGAACAGATCAGCTAACATCAGGCATTATTTTTTCTTCAAATAGCAGAAAGTAATTACAGTCCCAAACTAGTGTTGTTAGTAGACGCAGACCCTCAATTCCATACAACTTATCCAGCAGCAAACGTCAACATTTTCAAGCACCGGGCCTTTAAACTTCAAATAAATAATGCACTGATTTATATTATAGTAACTATGTATGGAAGCTTGTTTCCTTCAGGAAAAATAAAATAAAATAAAATAATAAAACAAAAGTAATCGCCAGGTAAAAGGTGTGTCAAAATTTTAAACAGTTCAGTTAGATATTTCAAAAATTGAATAGTACTATTGAGTATCTTGATTTTTAAGGTTACTGCTCAGTAAAAGCAGAGATATCAAGACATGAAATTTTGAGTTGGTAAGTTTAACTTTCAAGTTACTTTTCAGGATCTTGAAATTTCAAGATACATAACTTGAAACGTCGACCTATTGAAGACAAATACATTTCCCCCCGAATTGCAGGAACAAGCTTTCACAATAACAACTATCAACTGATATTTATTTATTTGTTTTTTAAATTGTGCTCAGATTCTTAGCCTCATCGCCCAGCCCTAACCAACTCTCACTACATAGTTTCCAAAACACAAGCAAAGTACATGTCAAATAGAAACTGAACGTTTTCAGTTGTTCTCTTTGTATCAGCACAGATGAACACAAAAGAGGTACAAGTCCTCATGTACTTTCAGAAGAAAAGGTGGGGGTAAAATGGGACAAGCCGTGCTAAACAAGTCCAGGGCCAACTCAAGAAACACGGATAATACTGTAAGAGGACTAGCTAGGCTGACACTTAGCTAGAAATCCTGCTAACTAGCTTAGTCATGTTTGGTCTTATCTAATCCGGTCAGTTAATATTAGTTAAGATATGTTTTTACCCAGTAGGTAGGTGATGTCCCAGGATCCAATTAGCAAAACCCAACCTTGTAATCAGAGCTAGCTAGAGCTAACTAACCAAACCAAAACATTAACAGAGTAAACACAAGTCTGGGCAGGCTGGTTAATTCTAGCTAGCCTGTAGCATTTTTAGCCTGTGGGCGATATGTTGGAACCCAATAAGAAAACCTAAGCTTATATTAGAGATAAGAAGGGCCAACTAACCATACCAAGTTATTTAACCAAGTTAATCCGTTGCTAGCTTTGTTATAGTCAGTTATTGCCATCTAATACTACCTTTTTACTATTTTGATATCTTAGGGTTTTTATCATCTTGCCTGCTCTGGTCAGTTTTTCCAAACTAACTCTAACATTTTCTAATGTCTAATTGCTCCCGAAGAAAAGCTGATGCCAATGTAGGTAAAATACCGCTAGCTAGCATCATACCGGTTTTTAACCGTGGTATTAACAAATTCCTTGCCATTTCTATGTTCTACTAAATTAGCTTCTATTTGGGTTAGTGTGCATGCCGTGTTTGAAGCTACACTAATGAGTTAGCCCTGGCTTGCTTTGATTTGGCCCACAGTAGAAACCTGGCCTGCAGAGCATTAGCCCAGCTTAGGAAGACATCGGATTTAAAGGGTTGCCTACAGAGCTGCTCGTCGGTTGCTTTAATGGTTGCAGTTAAAAAGCAGAAGTTGAGGTAAACTGAACCTAAGTCAGGTATTAGCGGCGTTACACATTAGCACGCTGGAGGCCCTGTAATAAACCCTATAAGAATACTACGGGGTGACGATGAGAGACAGGTGGGAGTCGCGCACACTCACACTCACACCCATACACAAACACAAAACCTTTTGATTTGTTCAGTTACATATATATAAAAAAAATCCACGAAAATGAATTCCCATCCCTACACCTAAATGTCACTGGTAATCGCACACATGCAGAAAAACAGAAAATACTCGAGCATCACGTGCCTCATGTTTAACTCTGTACACACATGGAATCAACTGAGAATGATTATGAGTGAGAAATTATGAGCACACACACAGGCCGACTCACAGGGTGGCTTCAGGGATCAATAGTGTGATGGGTTTAAAAAAACAAAACAGGAAGAAGAAACACGGAGAACACAAACACTATTTTCTGCCCTTTCAAGAGTTCCTCTTCACACAGAAATGCGACTTTGAGAAGTTCGTGAATGTTTTCTTGTGTTTTGCCGAGCCGGCCGAGAGTCGGAACAACGGCGAGGCGTTTTCCAGTTACAAAAACAAAACAGAAAAAAGCTACCTCGGTCACACGGTGGCAGGCGGCCGCCAGTTGACGGTGGTGGCCGCCGGTCATTGCTGGTGAATCTGGGCCGCTTCGGCAGCCGTGCAGCTGTCGCCTCGCTCTTCAGTTTTATCCAAAACATATCAAAAATATCGACTGGTCAAACCGGACAAGCGGTTGGTGAATTTCTAATTTAGGAAATCCGAAACGTTGTGAAAGCATATTGTTCAGACACGTGTGTCGCGACGTCCAGCTCTTAATTTAAATACCGAAGAAGAATGGCAGATGCCATGTCTCAGTCTCTGTCTGTCTCTTGGCGTCTCCAAAGTTGATCATTTCTCTAAGAAAAATCTAGAACAATAATAAATCGTAACTTTATTCTTTTTATTGCTGAAATATAGATTCCCCCGCACAAAAAAATCTTATGTAAATCATTGTCATCATAAAAAGCTATAAAAATTAGATCCATTCTCCGTAATAATGCAGATAAAGATATAGCAAAAACATCTTTTAGGACTAGTAGTAAGGCACTTCAAGAAAACGAGGATTTCGTCTCTCTATCAAAAAGGGTTTCAGGGCTGGTTTTTGCATCGTCATCAAAGGTGTAGCGTCTCTCCGACCGTATGGCACTGCGGTGTTGTGGTTAGGGGTTCGCCCTCACTCCACGCCCACCAGAGGAGGCTCTCCGTTGGGCAGGATGTGTTCCAGAGGGGGCTTGGCGTGGATCTCCAGCAGCCCCTGGATAAAGCCCTGGGTGGGGGTGGCTGCTGCCGCTTCCCCTGGCGGGCAGTTGGTGGAGGAGTGAGAGGGGTCTTTGGAGGCGTTTGGGTCAGATGTCAATTCGGCGCTAGTAGTTGTCTTTGTGTCAGTAGCTTGGCGGCTGGGAGTCGAGTCGACGGCGGTCGCAGGATCCGAGTCCCCACCGGACTCTGTTGGTTTCGAAGGGCTCTGTTCCTCCCCCTCGTCTATCACGTCCTCCTCCTCCAGCTCCTTCATCCCGGCTGCGGCGCTCCCGCACTCACTCTCGTTCTCTGAGGGCGGGCAGGTGGAGGTCGGGGTCGGGGTGCAGGAGTCACCGTCCTCGCTGCCGGCGTCGTCGTTGGCGCCAGAGGAGCCGTCAGCACCGCGGGGTTTCAGGTGGATCCTTTGGTGCCGGACCAGGCTGTGCTTCAGGGTGAAGGTCCTCTCACAGGTCTGACACTGATAAGGACGCTCACCTGGAGGCAGGACGAGCAAGGAGTCAGAGCGAGGAAGAGAGTACAGGTAACAACAACAAAGACAGTCATAAATGTATAACCACAAAAAGACCACAACATTCACAGCCACAGGTGACCTGTGTGACCTCAGGTGTGTCGTACCTGTGTGTGACCTCAGGTGTGTGACCTCAGGTGTGTCGTACCTG
>NW_005187765.1:240053-255762 GCF_000239375.1 Pundamilia nyererei | reverse complement strand
GTGTGTGACCTCAGGTGTGTCGTACCTGTGTGTGACCTCATGTGCCGGGTCAGGTCCTGCAGAGACCAGAACCTCTTGGAGCACACATTGCAGATCTTCTTCCTCTTGTCCACGCGTCCTCCGGATGACTCGCCGCCCTCCAGGCTCTTTGGTTCTGATGCCTCTTCGTCGCTCCTCTCCTCCTTCTCCTTCTCCTCTTCCTCCGACTCGCCACTGTCGCCTCCTTCACTGTCGCCTCCCTTTGCTCCTTCCTCTGTCTCCATCTCTGTCTCCTTCTCCTCATCACCGGGTTTGCTCTCCGGCGCCGCCTCTTCCTCCTCCTCCTTTGCCGGAGTGGCTTCCTCCGCTGTTGGTAGAGGTGGAGTCGGCGTATCCTCTGAGAGGTGTGCCCTCTCGTGGCGAGCGAGCGTGGTGGCGTAGCGGAAACTCTTCTTGCACACTCGGCAGACATGTTTGTAGTCCGGCTGCTGTTTTGCAGCGAGGCTGTAGGACGAGGAAGACGAGGAGGAAGCGGGCGTGTCCTTCTCCTCTTCTGGGCTCTCGGGCGCTACTTGGGGAGTGGAGGTAGCGGGTCCACATGAAGATGAAGATGAAGATGAAGAGGAGGAGGAACAGGAGGGCTGAGAGGACTGCTCCTCCTGGGCGGAGCCTGAAGATGACGTGTTGAGTTTGAAGTCGATGAGCTTCTTGCCAAAGTTCAGGTCCAGACTCTTGTTGCTGTGGCAGTCGTCATCGTCGGTGCTCTCCACCTGGAGGAGGGTTTTAACATTTATGACATCATCACATGACATGTGAGGCGTCTTTTTTTTTTTTTTTATTGACCTTTTTTGAAAAGAACAGGCTGCTGAAGGTGCTGCAGCACCCTCTGGTGGACGGTTGAAGGTTTGAATGACCACAAAAACAAAATTAAATATAGCGTCGATCTTACATCCTGTGAGCCGAATGTGTGTGTAATCTGCAGTTTACGTATATTTTACTCCATAATTTTGCTTTACAGAGAAATACTGTTTGTATCTCAGTGCTGGGCTTTTTAAAGACCTGTTCCCACAGCTATCTTACCTTGCTGCTGTTTGGAGGCTGTTTGCCCTGTGCTGCTCGGGTCTCCTGCGCCCCCTGCTGGTCTGGCTGCTGTGTGGTTTCCGTCTCCTGCTGCTCGGCAGGTCCGGGAGTCGGGCTGAAACCTGCAGCACAAAAACAGCTTCAGGCGATGATTTAAAGGGTGCCTAACATCTTCAGACATCAGCAGACTCCAGGAACAGGGCAGTTCTGCAGTTTGACTCTGGCACTACGGTGAAGCCCTGGATTACTTCAGCTCCACTTCCTGCCACATGACACCAAATCTTTCCTTTACGACTCGTTATTAAAATGTTACCTTGGCTTGGTTTGTGGGTGGGGCTTTCATGGTTGCCTTCACAGTGGGTGGTGCTATCAGCGGTGGGGGCGGGGCCTGAGTCTGTAGATGAAGCAGTATTGCTGAGGTTTTGTGCTTCTGGTGCCATCTGCTCCGTCTCTGATTGGCTCTCTGTGGGAGACAGTCAACAATCAGTGCTCTGAACTCATCTTGTGTTGGTTGCCACGGGAGACGCGTCTGTGGATGTAACGGTGATAAAAACTGGTTGTTCTCTGACCGGCGCTCTCATGCGAGCCTTCGTCGCCGCCTTTCTTCACGAGGGCGCCGTTGCGTCGCAGCGTCCTGTGGGTCACGCCGTGCTTCCTCAGCAGGTGGCGCTCACAGTTGGATTTGGTGGAGAAGAAGGCGTCGCAGCGCGGACACGGGAATGGCTTCTGACCTGGGTGAAGACCAAACGAGAACCAGGTTTCCATGGAGTCAGGCACTGGGGCGGTGCTCAACACCAGTTTCGTGTGTGTGTGTCGTGGTCATTACCAGTGTGTGTCAGCATGTGTCTCTGCAGCGAGCTCGCCCACGGGAACACTCGGGGGCAGAAGGGGCAGGTCAGCTTCTGGACAGAGTTGGAGTAAGCGTTCTTCTTTCCTTTGGGCTGATTCACTGCCGCCGGCTTCGCCTCCTCCTTAGCTCCGCCCTCCTTCTCCTCCCCTCCTGTTGCTTTGTCACCGTCTGCTCACAGAAAGAGTTTGAATTAAATCAAGGGAAAAATTCAACCTGCTAACAGATACGTTTATTATCGATGACTAAAATAAATGAACATTTAAATATTTTTATTTGGGTTCATTTGTAGTTTTTATTCTTTTGACTGTAAGTTTTGGTTGCAGGAGTTTCCTGGACAGTTTCCTGCCCCCACCTCTCTTTCCTGCCAGGTCAGCAGCGCCTGTCTGCAGGTAGTTGCTGAACTTGTTGGCGTCTGTGTTGGCGAGCATCTTTTCCACGCTGGCAAACTCGCCGCTCGACTCCAGGTCGATGCCGCCGACGGCCTTCTCCTTCAGGCCGAGGCCGGCTGCCTTCTTCCTGGGCCTCCTCCTGTTGGAGAGAAGGTGGAGTCAGCGGGAGCGCTGAACATAGCAGCAATGTGAATAAAGTTATTTGAAATGGCGCCCACAAACCTGGAGGGTCCGTCGGAGGCGTCGTCGCTCTGTCCCTCCAGGCCGGCCGAGGCTGCGGGGGCGTCTGTGGCGGAATCGGCCTGAGAGGAAGCGACGCCGGCAGCGTCGCGCTTCAGCAGGTCTGGGGCGGCGGACACAGAGCTGATGATCTGAGCGATGGAGGCCAGCGGCGGCAGCTCTTTGAGGGTGCCGGAGGGTGAAGAGGTGGCGGGTTTGGGGAGCAGTGGTTTGAGGCGCTGGGCTCGCGCCGCGTTGGGGAGAGAGGTGGGGGAGGAAGTGGAGCCCGGGGGCAGCTGGTAGCAGCCGAGCTGGGGGTGGGGGTGAAGCGGGGAGGGGCCGCTCGCCATCTTCTCGTCCTTGGACAAAGCCTGCTGCTGCTGCTGCTCGACGATGCTGCTGCCGCTCTGCTCCGTCTTTATCTCCCTCAGCTCGCCGCCGCTCGCCGCCTCCCTTCGCTGTCTCTTGCTGGGGATGGACAGGTCGATAGGCTGGTCCAGGTCGGCGCAGTCGAAGGGGGGGGCGACGCTCTCCAGTTTGACCCCAGGTGACCCCGTCTGGCTGCCAGCGCCAGCGCCGCGGCCCTTGGCGGAGAAGTCGAGCGGCTGGTCCAGTTCTGCAGGATACGTGACGTTCGCCAGTTCCTCCACCTTCACGACTGGGATCGGAGGCTGGCTGATGCCGTTCAGCGCCAACGGTGCGGTGCGGGCAGTGGCGAGGGCGGTGGCGGGCAGCAGGGTGGCGATGTGCTCCTCGATCTCGCGCTCTTGCACCTCAGGGTGCTGCTTCAGCAGGTGGTGGATGCAGTTGCGTTTGGCTAGGAAGGCAGCGCCGCAACGTCGGCACTCGAACGGTTTCCTCTGGCAGCCGTTGTGCGTGCGCAGGTGGATCTGCAGCGCCCGGTACGTTTTCAGGTCCTCGCCGCAGAACCGGCACACGGTCTCGGCTCCGGTGCAGCCCGTCTCCGCGTCCTGGGTGGAGGTGGTGCCTGTAGTGGTGATGGCGGCTGCGATGTTCGCCGTGGTTGTCGAGGTGACGTACTTGATGTTTTTCTCGATGTCCTTCCTCGAGGTCTTGGCGTGCTTCTTCCTGAGGTGGCGCTCGCAGTTGGCCTTGACAGTGAACGGATAATGGCAGACGCGGCAGACGTAGGGGCGCTCTCCGCTGTGCGTGCGCAGGTGACGGATGAGCGTGGCTTTATCAGGAGCTACATAGTCGCAGATGTTGCATTGGTGGGGCAGGATGCCGAGGTGGAAGCGCATGTGTGCCTGCAGCACGCCGGAGAAAGCGAACACCTGGTCGCAGAAACGGCACGGGAACGAGCCCGAGTTGTTGCCGCCTTTGGTTCCTGGCTTTCTTCCGCTAAGTCCCACCTCCTCGTGTACAGCTGTAGTAGCAGCAGGCGGCGAGTCAGACAGGGGGGTGTGGGCCTCATTCATGCACTCCGCGTCCATCTGCCCGCCGTTCCCGGCTGAGGACGAGGAGGGCGTTTTGAAGAGCGAAGGCGTGGGAGGTGGCAGGCTGGGGCTGATGCAGCCCAGTGAGGCCTGCTGGGAGCTCTGCAGCGGCGGAGGAGTCGTCGTTGTGAGGCTGGAGCGAGGGCTGATGGGAGGTTTGGGTTTCAGTGGCGGCATCGCCTTCTGACCCTGAACTTGACCTGCAGGAGGAGAAACAGTCGGTGAGCGTCGGGATAAATCTACCTTCAGAGGCTTGAGTAATAAACCGGCTCCAGACAGCACCCACCGTTAGCACCGCTGAATCCTGGAGCTTTGGCCAGAGGTGGGAGTCCTATCTGGTTTGGTGTGGTAGTCGCCACTTTCAGGATCTGCTGGATATCTGCCAGCTCCATAATCCCAGTACCGCCTGCCTCTCCGGGCTTGACGCCTGACGAAGCGGCGCTGGCTGCGGTTGCGGTCCCGTCGGGTTGCAGGAGGAAGCCGGTGGGGAAGGGCTGCAGGGACAGCAGGCTGAAGGCGTCTCTCTGGGAGAGGCCCTGCAAGGCCGAGCCCGGGGCCTCCAGCAGGGGGATGCTGAGGGCCGTCAGACCGCTCACGCCGAGCCCCAGAGTCAATCCCAGACCTCCAGACAGGTAGCCTGAAGCCGGCTCCTGGGGGAGGCTGGAGGACGGAGGCTCCACGTGTATCACCTTGATGCTGTCCAGGTGGGCCTGATGGATCTCGTCATCCGTGGGACCAGCGTTCACCTGAGGGACACGGAGAGGAAACGTGCTGGGTTAAAAGATCACACGCACACTTTTTTAAAAATCTGTCTTTTAAAGACCGCAGAACAAAAAACAAAAACTTCTTTGTAAAAACATTTGTACTAGTTGGGTTAACATTCGTAAAGTTGACGCACAAGTTCAGCCAGGAAGTCATGGCCCTGCTTTCCCATGCTATTAATCTCAACGCTGACATCATCACTCTCGTCCAATCCTCTTCTCCCATCAGCCTCTGCTTGGCGTGGTTCTGCTCTCTGTTTTTCTCCCTTTAAGACTCTTTTGTGGGACCCACCTCATCCAGAGCTCTATTCAAGCCACCGCCAGCATTTGGACTCCTGTTCTAAATCCCATCACATCCTGTCACCAATCCTGATCTGTCTGCATTTTGTTCTTTGGCACTGAAGTATGCTTATTTCAGTTTGTGCTTTTAATTTGAAAGGTCCACGTGTGTGCCATGTTTGTACTTCCAAACATACCTTAGAAACGTGCTGAAGACCCAGCCCTTCCAGGAAGTTGGACTGCTCTGCAGGCAGGGCTTCTTGGTCTGCGTCCTGCTGGTCGTTCTCAACCTCGTTCTCTGCAGAACCTTCTCCTTCCTCCTTCGCCTTCTCTGCGGTATCCTCCGCGCTGGTGGTGGCGCGTTTGTCGGGGTGAGAGTTGGTTTTATGGAGGTCCAGGGCTGAGCGAAGGGGGAACGCCTTGTCGCAGGACTCACAGACGAACCGGTGGAACTTACTGATGCATCGTCTGAGATTCGTCTCACACCAGACCTGGACGGGAAGAAAAACGGCGTTAAAACTCTGAATCCCGACATTTCCATCCAGGAAGCGATCCACGGGAACACGGTGACGGATGAACACCTGTGCAATGTGAGGAAACTTCTTGCAGGAGAAGTCAATGAAGGCCAAGTCATTGAAGCCGGTGGGGATAGAGGGGTTGCTCTGGATGAAAGGGCGGCCGCTGGGGTCCTGGGGGAGGAGCTTATGAACCCCCGCATTGTGACGCAGCAAACCACGGTGGGTTCGGAAAGAAAGGCAGCAGAGATCACACCTGCAAACACAAACACAGAAGAAAATGCTGCCTGAATGTGAGGCAATAATTCAAGACAGACTTGAATCAGAAAAAACGTCAAATAATCTAAAATATTTGGTCACTGAAAAACAAGAAAGCTCCTCCCACACATGTTAGCAGGAATCTGGTTTTTCTCTGAACTTCAAACAATCATCAGATTGACTAACGACTGGAAATATCCTGTTAGTCATCCGCTCTGAGGGTTTAAATAGTGAGTTTGTTTGTTTTAAGAAGATGGAGAGGAGAAGTCCTCGATGTTTGCCCAGAAGAAGGAAAAAATGTTTTCATTGTCCTTCATTTTTGCATTTTGAAAAACCTCTGAACTCCCGCCACCAGGGGGCGACATCTCTCCTTTTTTGTTTTTTGTTTGTGGGGACCAGCAGGCTGACAAAGAGGAGGTGATGACATCATTTCGTGCCTTCCTGACTCTTGTTTTTCCAGTTTGAAGGCGCTCACTCACGAAGCTCGTGCTAAAGTTTGTGTGAAACTTTGAAGCCAGCAGAGAGGATGTGATCTTTGAGCTGATTCGTGCTCGTACGTCACCTTTTCACGGAGGACTACAGACACAGCTTGATACGTGGAAATCACACCGCTGGTTATTCAGCGGGTTAAAGACACACACGTGCAGGAAGACAAGTGTGTGTGTGTGTCTGTGCGTGTGTGTGTGTGTGTGATAACCCGGTGTTGGTCCGGCTCTCGTTAAGCGCTGAGAGGACAGCTGCCCAGTGTCTGCCGCAGTCACACACTCTTATCACATCGTGTGTGTGTGTGTGTGTGTGTGTGTGTGTGTGTGTGTGTGTGTGTGTGTGTGTGTGTGTGTGTGTAATCCCCTCAGTTACGCTGTCAGAGGATGGTGGGGGTCTGCACCATATGTGGAGCAGCACTTGTTGAACTCCATCAGTCAGACCTGCACCTCCGCCCTCATCCATCCGAGCGTCTGTGTAACAATCAGCCCACTGATGAAACATCGATCACTGTGCTGCTGACTGTCATCGTTTTAGTTTTAAGCAAAACAACTCCAGTGTTTCCTGACCCTTCAAAGTAATCACGTAAAAAGTCTTTAGAGGTCTTTATGTTTTTATTACATGAAAACATTGCAGTGCTGAGGTGACGGCGTTCAACAAGCACGAATCATGTTTACGAACTACAGACTGTGTCTCGCTTCGTGTTGTGAGAAACGTCCTTTTTTAGAAACTTTAGATGGTTAGTCGTTTCTTTATCGATCGATCGAACAAAGAGACCAAAACTATGGCCTGAAACAGGAAGCTGGAGCAACACGGTGCCTCCTGTGTCTGCGCTCGTGCCTCTACAAGCTCACTCTCATCTGATTGGTCAGCTTGAGGAAGCCTGCTGAGGGGCAGCTGCCACTGCTCGCGTGCTGTGTGAGCATGCCTGAGACGAGGCTGAGAGCGGCCTGAGCGTTCGACCTCACAGCAGTGACTCCCAAATCGAGGGGTGCAGACCCCCAAGTGGGCGGCGGCGCTACTGCAGCTACAAACTGATGTTAAACTAATACAGACAAACCGTGTTGTTACTCCTGAACATGATGCAGGAGGCCACGCCTTTGTCACAGACACAGTCTGTAATCGCCGACCTGCAGCCGAGGCGGTGATGTGACGGCCGCTCGTCGTCTCGGAGGTTTCACATTCCCTCACGCACTTCAACACCTAAACACCGCCTTTTTGTCTTCGTCTGGTTTTAATGTGACCGAACATCCACCCATCATCCTGGGTGAGGTGAATTACGCTCCATCCTCCTCCATCCCTGCAGGGTACTCGATCCTCTTACCGGCTGATTAGGGAGGATTTACAGCTAAATATTCTCCTTCCTCCATAACAAGCTCAGCGCTGCCCGCTCGCCTCCTCCTCTCCCTCATCACAAACATTCTGTGCTTCCTTTCTTGTTTCCTTACAGCTCTCCATCCTTCCTTTAACCTTTCTTTCTGTCTCATATCCATCCTCCTTTCCTTCTCTGCTCCTTTCTTTCCTTTCCTTCCTTTATTCTTCTTTTTTTTCTCTTCATGTCCTGCTTTTATATTTCTTTGTATCCTTCCTTCACTTTTCCTTGTCTCCTTTCCTACCTATCTGTCCATCCTTACGTCCTGTTCTTTCTTCCTCTTTTGAACTTTATTAGTATTTTATAGTTTTCCCCATTTCCTACTTCAGTTCTGCCTTTTCCCATAGTTCCTCATCAGCTTTCCTTCCTTCCTTCACTGCGTCCTTCCCTGTCTTTTAGTGCCACTCTTGGATGTTTCTTCTTCTTTACTTTGCTTTTCATCCTTTTTTCATCTCTTTCTTGTCTCCTCGTGTCCTTCACCTTGCTTTATTTCTTTACATTGATTCCTAATTTTCTCTTTCTTCTTTTCCTCCATGTTAAACTTTGTCGCTGTTGTGTTGCCATAGTGACAGATGTTCCTGGTACATCCTCCTTTTTCACTTCTCTCTCTCTTTTCCCCAGTGTTTCTCTGCCTCCCTCGTCCCCTCTCCCAGCCGACCATCGTCCAGATTCATGAACAAACTCTTAATTTGAAAGGTCGGATAAGTACAGAGTGTCTGAGAGTAAAGTTAAAAAGTAACCAAGTAAATGTACTCGATGAAAGGAAATGAGGATAGGACAAAAGGGGAGGAATCAAGGAGAGAAGCCAGAAGGGCAAAACCATTTTAAAAGAGGAGACAAGAAAAGGAAGTAGGAAGAGAGGGGAAGGAGAGGAAACGAGCAGAGGAAAGGTGAAGAAGAAAGATGGAGGGGTTAAGGCGGTACCTGAGGGCGGTGTCAGGGTGGGTGTCCATGTGCGCGTCCAGATCCAGTCTGGAGCTGCAGGTTTTGAAGCAAATGGGACAGGGCAGAAGCTCCTCCTCCGAGCCGCGGCCCGCCACTGCCTCGTCTGCCGTCGCGTCCTCCGCCACCTCGACACACAACAACTTGTTATCTCCCTTAACCGAACAAACCCCACCCCTTCCTGACGGCCGACGCTCCCGTTGGTGTTTTTACCTTTTTGTGGGGCGGCTCCTCTCCGTTCTCCTCCTCGAGGCCCTGCCTCCTCTTCACGGACGGACGGCGGCGTTTGGTGGGAGAGGGGGGGCTGATGGGGAGCAGGCCGCTGGCCGGGTCCTTCTCGTGAATCTTCATGTGTCTGAAACAAGAAACGAAGGTAGGTGGCGTTTACATGCATGCCATCAAAAGACCTGCGGAGTCATCGTTAATTTAACGAGGAACGCCGGGAATTCTGGGAAAGCCTGACGAGAGCTGACACCAGTCAGTGGTCTGGGAGTGTGTGGGGATACAGGAGGGGGCGGAGCTACAGCAGCCAGCGAGACAGTGCGTGAAAGTGTGCGTGCGTTTGTAAAGGTCATCAAGGTCACAAGATACAGCAGTGAAGAGGTAAGGAGGAGAGGAAAGGAAATGTGGGCAGGAAAGGAAGTAAGGACAGATGAGAGGAAATAAGGAAAAGAAAATAAAGCAGAAAAAACCTTTAGGAAGGAAAGGAGACGAAAGGAGGTGACATCAGGAGGAGACGAGGAGGTGCTGTGAGGTAATGAGTGTTTAGGACACACAGGCAGGTGTGGGGCTGAGGAGCCCGCATCTATAAATAGGTGTCAGGCAGCGAGCTGGACGCCCATAAGAGGTCCTCACACTCAGTCAGCAGATCTGAGAGCAGCTGACAGGAAGCTGCTCATTAACCTATCAGAGGAGAGGAGAGAGGAGGCGGCCAACCAGAGAGCAAAGTCTGCTCAAACTGCACTGTGGCCCTGCAGCCGGCCAATCAGAGCGCAGGAAACCTGCCCAGTCAGCTGACACACAATCCTTATCACCCAGTGTGTGTGTGTGTGTGTGTGTGTGTTGCAAACAGCTGCTGAAGTCCACATATCAACACACACACCAGAAACAGAACAAGGAGAGAAGGAGAGGAAACAAGTAATGAAAGAAGCACCGGGGGAGGAGCAACGGGAGCAAACAAGGAAGGGAAGAAGAGGTGATAACAAGGAATCAAGGAGAAAAGCTAGGAAACAGAAAAGGAGATAAGGAAATGAAACAAGGAAAAAAAAAAAGAGCAAAAACAAGAAAGAAAACAGAAACAGAGGAAACCTGAAAACGAGGAAGGAGGAAACAGGAAAGTAAATAGGAAGAGAGCAAACTCCTCCTCCTCAGGTCGTCTCCCTACAAACTGGAGTGAAGCAGCTTCAGAGACAAAATGGACTCTGTTTCCTCCTCTCTGCTCGTGTGAAGCAGGAAAATCTCTGAGAGGATGCTCCGCTCCTCCTCCTCCTCCTCCTCCTCCTCCTCCTCCTCCGCTCACAGTTTGCATTGTAAATCAGCGCCTCATCCGTCTCTCCGCGCTGCTCTTTGTGCTCGCTTTCCCGGGCTCGGAGACTCGACAAACCGGCCCGCCGAGTTTCTGTAAAGGTGGATTTTGTGAGTCATAGAAAACCCCGCGTGCCTGAAGGGAGCACGTGTTTTTGTCTTCTGTTAGACTTCAGGAAACATCGAGTGTGAGCGGTGATGGAGAAACTGGAGCGACAGCTGATTCCTCTCATCGCATTAGTTCAAAACAAAAACACTCAAACAAGAACAAAGTCTGCGCCCGTAAACACTCACACATGACTGCAGCTTTATGCTACAACAAAGCTCTTTCATGCAACTGCTGCCTGTCTGCAGACACGCGCTCCTCCGCCTCAGCTCAGGCGCTTAAAGACATTTCTGCTGCTTTAAAACTCAGAGCAGCTCAAAAACAACGCGAGCACAGGCAGAGCCAGCAAAACTGAAGCAGACATGATGACACAGGGAAAAACGGCTGCGACACCCAGCAGATCTGAGCGCGTATGTCGGCCTACAGTCATTCCTTCCTGCCCACAGCTCCTCATACCATCGCTGAGAGCGAGGACGCAGAGACAGGCCGACATCTGTCAGGCTCAAAGCAACAGGCTGAACAACAATCCTCCAGCACGCACCGCAGAGCCTCGGCTAACGGCTCAGCGCAGAGCTCCAATTACTCTTCAAAGTCCAAACAACGCGGCTCACATGGAACAAAAGTTGATTCTTTTCAAAGTAAAGTCTGTAAAAACTTACAAAAACTTACTAGGCTGCTTTAAAGGCACAGCTTTTCAAAATAAAACGCAGTAACAGTGTTCCCATGTAAAACATGTCTAGTTATTGTTATTACAAATTATTGTTACAAATCAGCTAATACATGTTCAATGCAGCGTGCCATCCCTGACTTCTCTCTTTCTTGTAAAGTTTCAAAATAAAAGCCCAATCAGGTAAAATTAGCCTCAGCTAGAGGCTAGCTAAAAATATATCAACAAATATAAGCCTGAAGAACAGGAAGGATGCTTTGGAAAATGTGTGAATGACGATTATTATTAAAAAATAAAAAAGTATCTGAAATACTCCATTTCAAAATAAAATGCACATCGACCTTATAAATATTAGCATCTGCACTTTTACACTTCCTCTTGTAACGTCTGGCTTGGTGTTTGTTCTGATGCAGACTCTGGCTAACGAGCAGACACACACACACACACACACACACACACACACACACACACAGACCTACGCCCAGTCATTTATTTATCAGTGATGTCCAGCCTTCACCATCAGACCAAACAACCTAACTGTAGCCTGTGTGTGTGTGTGTGTGTGAGTGTGTGTGTGAGTGTGTGTGTGTGTGAGTGTGTGTGTTTATATTGGGGTTGGGTTGTTAAAAGTCATCTTCCAACTTCCTGTGTAACCCCCGCCCCCCCCACACACACACACACACACACACACTAGGAGTTTGGTGGTGTTCTCCCATGACGGTTGGCTGGTGATCATGTTAAACTCCAACTTCCTCCCCCAGAGTTTGTATGGTGTGTGTGTGTGTGTGTGTGTGTGTGTGTGTGTGTGTAAGTGTGTGTGTGTGTGTGTGTGTTAAGCAGTGACACTGACATAGATTTTTTAAACTTAAATGTGGGCATATATGAGGTCGATGTAATCCAGATGTTTGCCTCTGCATGTTAACTCAAATGAGGTGCTCGTCTCCGATTGGCTGGCAGGTAGCAGGACGTGTGTGTGTGCGCTCTGATCACCTGTGCATGTTGCCGTTGGTGGTGAAGGTCTGGCCGCAGATGTTGCATTTGTAGGGCCGCTCGCCGCTGTGGACCAGCATGTGTCTGTCGAGCGACGAGGCCGAGCTCAGGCATTTCCCGCAGATGCTGCAGGAGTGATCCGTCGCTCCGGCGTCGGCGTTGTGCTGCGGGACGTAAGGCACGCTCAGAGTTACCTCGTTTTTATGAGCGGTCACAGAGCAGACGTGTATAATGTTTGACAGTGTGGACGCGCCCCTTCAAAATAAGAGTGGTACCCCAGTAAAAAACTAAAGTCCTAAAGAATAAAATAATAATAAAACGCACATGTAGACACCGTGTGACCATTTATTTATATATCAGCTGCTGTTTTGCGTCTGCTGAACTCACCTTCAAAATAAGAGCCTCCTGGCTGTATAGTAGCCTGATTTTCTAATGTCACTAGACATGTGTTGGATTTAAGTAGAAGTAAAATCCTGCAGTAACCTGGTAACAGACTGTTGGCAGGATATTGGCGAGGCCATCAAAGATCTTAAACATGCTATCCTTTCAAAATAAAATACACATCTAGGAATACACGGGAAGCAGACATACTTTATTCTGAAAAGTTATTATTTGGATTTTACTTATTTGGGCTTGGACACATCAGCCTGACTTTAAGGAAAAGAATGCTTTGTAATATGTTGAATTTTCAAGATAAAAGCCCCATAAGTTACCTGTTTGAAAAGCATAATGCTATTGAGTAAAATAATGCTTTGAAATATGTTCATAAGAGAGGCTGCCCTTTCAAAAGAAAATTCTAATCTATACCCTGCTCATAAATCGAGCGGCTGCAGCTTTGACGCACAGAAGGTTTCTCCTGAACATCTTCAGTTATTTCTTTAGCATCACGTCACAGCGGGGTGTGTTTACCTGTCTAATGTGCATGGTCAGCTGGTGCTGCGTTTGACAGCTCTTGTCACACAGTGGACAACAATAAGATGAGCTGTCGTCTTTGGTGTCCTGAAGGAAAGGAAAACAAAGATCAAAGGTCATCCAATCATGAAGCTACAAACTGTCACATGACCCGCGCAGCACTTAGACTCACACCTGACTGGTTTCTTCTTCTTCTGTTATATTTAAAACATGCTACCACAAAAACCAGGCTGAAATAACCAAATCACAGTGATCACCACAGTCAAAACATTACAGCGCGTGGGTCACATGACGGCGCCGGCTGGACCAGGCTTCACCCCGTGGAGCATGTTTGTGGCTTGACAGCTGTGTCCAGATGTGGGCTGAAGTGGCCCAAGTTTGACCCGATGACCTAATGTCAGCCGATGCCTCACATCCAGCTGCAACACCAACCGAGCGGCTGCAGAGCTGCACACACACAAATCTGTCTTTCTATCATCGTGGGGACCCGTGCTAATATAATGATTTAGGGGGACTCATGTTATCGGGATTCATTCACAGACAGACGGCCCTAAAACAAAAGGCCTTGATGACCTCTTTGAAGGTGCATCAAATTGTGAAGACCCGAGGCAGACGGCTAAATGTCCTCACAGTCAGGCCTCGTCTGCTCATCATTCTGGGAGGAAACGTTGAGAAAACAATCTCTACAAATTACTGCGCGCGCGCACACACACACACACACACACACACACACACACACACACACACACCCTCCACTCAGAGGCAGCGCTTTCCTTTTCCTGCTGAACCACAGGAAGTTCTGACGCGGCGTGGAATGCCAGCGAGCGTGATGGGAGAGGAGAAACAAACCACAGTGACGAGGCAGAAAAACATGAAAAGGAGGGAAGAGGAGAAGCTGCACGTCCTGCTGTGGGCAGCAAAGGCGGAGGCCGGGCCAAAGCGGCGCGGTCGAGGTGTCGAGTACCTGGTTGCGTCGTGCGTTGCGACCGGGAGGGGCTCGCATGGCTGCCGTGAGGGACTTGCTCGGTGAAGGGCTTCAAACGGAGAAGAAGACAAAACATTTCACACATAAATAAAAAGTTTCAAGAGAAACAAAACAGACTCAACAGCTTCCTTTTGAAGAAGGTGTTTGGTTTGTTCCTGCTTTACAAAATGAGTCCCAGAGGAAGGAATTTGGTGAATTATGTGCAGAATCTGTTTAATAAGCAAGCGGCTTCGTTCTGTTTGGTTTCCATCCTGATGGGGTTTATTCCTCCAGAGGAGGTGGGGCTGTTGTCATGTTTCCTGCTGTGCTTCAGTGATTTTAATCCCGCCCGGAGCGTATGCGAGTAATTACACTTACAGCTGAAATGACCTCCTGTTGTTCTGTGAGCTGTCATTTAAATCCTGTTAATTTCTTTACATTTTGTCCTGTTGAAAGCAGCCGAGCTGTCTATCAGCACTTCCTGTTTGTGACGAATCTCTCAGGATTGCAGCGATGCTGAAGGAAACTTTAACAGCTGCGTTTGGCCAAATCTTATTCAATGCCGTTAACTTGTCCTGCAGACGTGTCTGGCAGCATTTCGTCCTCCACCCACAGATGTAGCTCTGTGGACACCGTTTGACTCACACGTGCAGAAATGAATTCAGGTTTGAAGCTAAACATCGACTTCAGCTCATCATCTAAACTTTTAACTTTTCAAAGTTTTTAATCAAGTCTGAAAACTGTCTGTAATCACCTGGGGGAGGGGCCGGCGGAGGAGGAGGCTGAAGGGGCTCCACTCCCACCGTCTCCGCCGTTAATGGTCCCTGTTGCTGACATCACTGCTGACATCATGGCATTAATGGAGGAGAGGTCTTCTCCTCCACCTCCCACGGTTCCTCCACCTTTGTCTCCGTTCTGTAGTTTCGCTCCTCCGCTCGCCACCTCCTTTGCTCCTTCCATTACTCCGTTGATCGCTCCTGAAGAGCAGCATCGCTGACTGTTATTACTCTGTTAGCTAAAACCATTAAATGTTCACCGGGGTTTGGCGCGCACCTTTGAGGTTTTTGTGCGTTTTCTCCTCCTCCTCCGTCAGCTCAGTGTTGGCTCCTCCCCCTTCCTGCCGCTCCTCTGTGGAGTTCTCCATGACTGCTGCAATACAAACACACACTATTAGAGAGTAACCATCCTGTAACCCGTCCCACCAAAGTCCATTTAAAGACGTGTGCGTTTAAAGCTGCGATGCATCAGCGAGCGCGTGCAGACCCGGGCGCCGCAGCACAGTAAACAAAGGCTCGGCTGATTGTTACAAACTCCTCTGTCAGTTGGGGACATGAGGATTTTGAGTGGTGTGTGAAGGCTGACTGAGATTAGAATAGCACGGGAGCTCAGCAGCGCTGACACATCCAGCTGGAGTTTCTGGTTTCACTGAAGAAAAGCTTTCACAAACCCTGCGAGTGCTGCACAAGTGCTGCACAGCAAACCTGAGAAAGAGCTTTTAAAAAGAAGCAGTTTGGAGAAAGGATTCAGTTAAATGTATGGTTTTAAGCACTGCTGTGTTCCTGAGTTTCTGATTTACTTTGACACTTACAGGCTTCACAAAGAGAGACGGCAGAGGAAGACGCTCCATCTATGAGCAAACAAAAGCAGCTCTGGCCGAGCGCCCACTGGACCAGAGGGGGCCAAACGTGGCTTTGCAGCCCTCACACCTGTTTCTACCAGCCAGAGCGACATATGAGGGAGAGATGGAGGGACGGAGGAGGAGGAGAGAAGGGGCACTTCTGCTTTTTGCAGAGAGGAGAAGACGAAAGCTAATTACAGTTTCCTGTCTGCCCTCAGAGGAAGAAGCGCTCCAGAGCCGGCCACTTCCTCCTGCAGCTCAGAAAGAGGCTGCGCGTGTGTGCGTGTGCGTGTGTGCGTGTGTGTGCGTGCGTGTGTGCGTGTGTGTGTGCGTGTGTGTGCGTG
>NW_005187765.1:232585-239994 GCF_000239375.1 Pundamilia nyererei | reverse complement strand
ATTCCTAGTTCAAAAAAGAAGGAAGTGAAAGAAGCAGCGACTCCTAAAAATGATGAAAAAGCCAATGGAGGCCCAGGCTGCAGTCAAACGCCTCCATCAGCCGACACTAGTTGGCGCGTCGCAGAGTCGCGCCACTTCAGGGTTACCCTCCCGCGGTGGCCATGTTTGTGGCCAGCAGTTGAGTCACGCTGACATCACATCCTCGTCAGCGGCGCTCTTCCTGATTTTGGCACAGCGAGTTGCACCACAGCATTAAACCGTTATTGTAATGTACCTGCAGGGCAGCGCCGTTATTTCCACAAACATTCACAGGCTTTAAACGCAGCAGCTTCTCCACATTTTATCCTGTCCTCGTAAAAAAACAGAGTGGGAACAAATGGAAAACAACTACTCTGGTATCTAACGACGACCTTAACAAGGAGTTTAAAAAACAACCATCTTTATGTGGTCGTTAACACAGATCTGACAACGTGAGCGCGATGACTTTACTGCACAGATTTCACGTCTCTGCAAATGAAAACAGCACATGAAGCAAAACCAAAGAAGAAGAAAAGGAGAAGAAAAGAGAAAGGACGAGTGGAACGCGGCGAGAGAGCGCTGACAGCTGGCAGCGAGCGCGCCGTGTTTCCACTGACCTCTGAGTGTATCACCGCTCCTGCATGACACGCTCTTACATGGCCACGGCAGGTGCACGCGCGCACACACACACGCAATCGGACGCTGTGATTGGCTGCCAGAGTGCTCGGCCAGCACTTTTTACAGCCCGCAGAAACGAACGGCAACAGATGGCTGTGAGAGGAGAGGCCAGAGGAAGCTGGGAAAAAAGGATGGAGAAAGAGAACCCTCCCAAAATCAACCGTCCTAACCCGGCTGCTCAGAACGCTGCAAACCGAGAGACGGCGCCAACACGTGCAAGTGTCAATGCAACACGTGTCGCAAAGAAAAATAGTAAATAAAAAGGAGTCTGCGCCAAAGTTTTACAAACATCTACGACGATGTTTAAACCAGTTTAAAAGGAACGGTCCCTGAACGCAGCACGAAGTCTGAGCACTGTGTGTGTGTGTGTGTGTGTGAGTGAGAGAGATGGCTGATGTTACTACATCTGTTCCCAGCCATCATTCTCACACACTAACACTCCCTCCTGACTCACTCTGTCTCACACACACACACACACACACACACACACACACACACACACACACACACACACACACACACACACACACAGCTCTGACATCCTGACATTCTTCCACATCCATGCAAAAGCAGAAAAAGGTCACCGTGCTGGAGCCACTGAGCATGAATGTATCTGTACGTGTGTGTGGGTGTGTACTCGTACATCTGTCATTGTAAGGACCATCACCCTCTTTTGACCTTAGGAGGACGCTGTGGCTGTGGCACACTTTCAACTCTTTTAACTTCAAGGGTGCAGTCACATGACACCTACGCAGTGCACCCCTGATAGGGTACAGCCCTTTCAGTTCATTTCTGTGCTTTTCAAATTTGTTGTAAAAGCAAGAATGTCATAAAGTTTTTACCAATGGAGTAATATTAATTTCTGTCCCTATTTTAAGTATTTAACCAGCAGAATTAGTTAAGTCTAACGTCAGTGATTTCACGTCATGAACCTCCTGCTGTGCACCAACTGTGTGAAGATGTAACCCAGTGACAGACGGTAATTAAAGAGAGAGGGTGGACACAGCACAGGATGGATGTGTGGGGTAGAGAGGTAAAGGATGTAAACGAGGATTAAGAGCATCCTCTCTGTCCTTGTTTCTTTATTCACTTTGAAAACTAGGAAGCAGAAACATGCAAGTTTTATAATTTTACTACAGATAAGTCTGCATGAACTTAATGTTTTAACCTTCTGATATAATCCAGTTTTTACCTTGTGTTAACAGCTAATGTTGGCTAGCATGCCTTAGAGCAGGGGTGTGCGATCTCAGTCCACGAGGGCCGGTGTCCCTGCAGGTTTTAGATGTGTCCTCGAACCAACACAGCTGATTTAAATGGCTAAATTAGCTCCTCAACATGTCCTGAAGTTCTCTACAGGCCTGGTAATGAACTCATCATGTGATTCAGGTGTGTTGACCCAGGTGAGATCTAAAACCTGCAGGACACCGGCCCTCGTGGACTGGGATTGCCCACCCCTGCCTTAGAGGCTCTGGCACTAAAGTTAGCATCTAGCATGATAAGAGGCTACTTCACCAGCTTCTTTCTTTTATGATAAATACCTGTCACAAGTTTATGAAGTCCAAGTTATAGATAATCTCCCTCTCTCACACTATGTTTCATAGCATTAGCCTAGCAGCTGCAATTATTAATCTCAGACAGTAATCCCCACCAACATATGAATTCATTTACTTGTACTTTTTGTAGTTTGTATATGCCTAACAGTACTAGTGAGTTAGCTGCTGGTGTGAGCAGCCTCGTCTGTGTTCATTTTCCTGAATTCACTAGGTGAATCAAAACGGCCCAACTGTAAACTGCTGTTAGCAAACATTAGAAACCTTATCTAGCATCAATTAATGGACACAAAGGCAAGAGAAAAGCAGACTGTGCCATGGTCAGCTCTCTCCTCTTCCTCCTTTTTCTAACCTTTTCCATTTGTATTTATACCACTGTGTTTTTGTATCTGTGAGTCGGTGTCAGCTAACAGTCTGTGTTTAGCAGGAGAGATGTGAGCAGAGGGATGGAGGGATGCATGGGCAGATAGAGAAGTGAGAGAGGGGGAGGACAGGAACCAGTCACCATATGTTGGCTATTTATTACACCTCCCTAAACTGTCACTCTCCCTCCATCTATTCATCCATCACCCTCTCGGCCTCATTCAGAACAGCACTGCAACACTGTTTATCTAAACGGAAGCGACTTCGCTTATTTCTAGCAACACATTCTTATTCTGGAACTGCAGTGTTGTATATTTGCATGATTAACAGTTAAAAATAAATATCTTGTGCTGCGCCTTTTATAGCAAGTAAGATCCACAAAGGCTGAAAATGTTAACTTGAATTAGCCCCAAGTGGACATTAGAGGAACTGCAGCCATTGGTGCATCTGCGTTGGCTTCATTTTCAGCGCACATTAGCACCGGATGCTCGGCAGCGTTAGCGCTGATTATCTAAGAATACCAACGCTGTGATGAAATAGGGCGCTGGCTGCAGCGTGGAGCGGTCAGGGCTGCCTCTGTAATGCTGTAAATGTCCTTTTTTCTAAACTCACAACCTTATGATCTAATGCATAATCTACTGGGCAGGTTCCCGACAGGAAATCCTGGGATGATTTCCAACCTTGTGACAGTGATGGAGAGAAGTGCTATTCATGGGAATTCACCAAACTCGTAGGAGAAACTGAAAGAAAGTCAGAGCCTCTTTATCTCTTTCTGTTTCTGCGCTGGTTGACCACAACAGGAAGTTCACACTCACGGGAGTCACAAGAGAGCGTTTTGCTGCTTCCCCATGTGCGCTCGCAAAGAGAGAGATTGATGGGCATTCTCGCTCGCTCTTGATGACCCCCCTCCCGAGCCTCCATCTAACACTCAGCTGCCATCACCCATCCTCCACCGCTCCGCCGATCCCGACGTTCCTGTTTCCTCGCTGCAGAACTCTGCCCAAACTTGTTAACGCACACTTGTGAAACTAAAAGCTGAATATCCCAAGGCAGAGATGACTTTCTCTGAGCTGCATGGACAAAAGCATGTCGTGCGTTGCCTTCTTTCTAGAAACATGACCGACATTCAGTGCAGATGTAGACAGATGTTTATTTGATCTGAGCACAGCCACACTTCATCACATCTACACAACTTCAGCCCAAAAAACACTGATTTCAAATTATTGCTCAAGTGTTCACAGAATTTCCAGAAAATTGGCAAAAAAGTTCTAAATTGGACATCAGCGAGCGCCTCCATGCTGCTTACTGCTAATATCAACATTTAAAAGCATCAAAATAAACAGGCGCCAGTTTTTAATGTCAAGGCAGCAACTTTCCCACCTCAACGAAGCACAAAAGCCGTGTTTGTTGAAGAGTTGACTTGAACCCAAAAGCACAGAGGTCTTATTCTTTACACCCAGGCACCACATGCAGCTCCACTTTATGTGAGCGGCCCCTTTTGTAATCGCCACACAGCGAACGGTTGTATCACGGGAGGATTTCAAAGGAGTCATGGAAGCAGGGGCGTATATAAGAGTTTTTAGATGGGGTGGCACACGCCCCGATTTCTAAGGGGGGGGGGGACCCAGAGCTGAGTTTGAAAGCAAAGCAGAGTGACGTCTGGTGAAAATGATTTTAAACCTGCGCTGTAACAAAGTAGCTGCCACACTGAAACTTGACTGAACACTAATATTTACGTCTTTAAATCCGATTATCTTTTATCATTCTGATGAGTTTGTAGCTGTAACAAACACAGCAGCTTCCAGTGCACGTCACTACATTACAGTTTTATAGTTGGACCTGCAGTGATGTCTCGAGAAGAAAAAGGTGACGTGGACCCCCTGACCCCCCGGTATATACGCCCATGCTTGCACTGACATGGCAGCGCAAATCTGGGGTGGCACCAGAGGTGGCCAATCAGATATCAGTAGAGGGGGTGCCATCCCAGGACACCATGTTTATATTTAAAAACATGTCAAACATCCCTAAACACTGACAGCATGTCCACAGCCTTTCAGAGACGTTCTCCATCCGTCTCCACCTCCTCCTCCGTCGGCCTTTTACAAACTGTTTCTAACTCCTCTTCCTCTGCTCATCTCCCCTCTCTGCCTGCTCGCTGCCCTCCAGCTCGGTTACACATTGACTGCTTCCTCTGTGTGTGTGTGTGTGTGTGTGTGTGTGTGTGTGTGTGTGTGTGTGTGTGTGTGTGTGTGTGTGTGGAGTTTAGACCCGGCATGATAAAGTGTTGAGATAGCATCGACGGTGTGTCGGCTCCACTGTACAGCATACCGCAGCCGGCAGGCAGAGCGGGGGAGGGGAGCGTCTCAGCCAACCACCGAGCACGCTCACAGTGGAAAATGTCTGCAGCTCTCAGCCAATCAGGAAGCAGATTCCTCAACACATCCATCCTCCCATGTGTGTGTGTGTGTGCGCTGCCCCATCTTTCCCCTCCTACCAAACACTTCACCCTCTGATGTTTCACTATAAAGATCTTTAACAAATTTGTTTCTAATGTGATATTTAGTGTTTTACTTTGTGTCATTATTATCGTCACGCTTCAAAACCTTTGAAAGCTGTCAAAGATTTAATTTTAAAAAAGAATAACTGTAATATTATGGTAATTAAACTTTAAATGTTAGTTAAAAAAAGATTATTTTCTTAAGTACTAATAATACTTTCATAGTTATTGGAAAATAAATGTTTGTGTATTAATACAACATCATTAATTAAATAAAAACACATTTTAGTAAGAATTTATTATCAGAACATAGAAACTGTTTCCATGTTCTGTTTTTATTCCCTTTTAGACTTGAAGTAAATTAATGTCCTTCATACATGTTTTAAAAGAACAAAACAACATAGATGTAACTGACATGCTTAATTATATATATTTATTTAATATAATAGTTTTTAAAGTACTCGAATCACTTTCATTTCCATGTTTTTATTCTTTTCTGACTGATGCTTCAATTAAAACTTTCTCAGTGCCACTTCACAACAACAACAACCAGGTGATGACCCCGTACGAGCAGCACTGTGTGACAGTGGGGAGGAAAAAACCTCCAGCAGAACCAGGCTCAGGGAGGGCGGGGCTATCTGCCCAAACACCAATCACACTGACAGTATCTTATTATGTAATTTCAACTCAGTTTGTTTCCTTTGATGTTTATTTATTGAGTTTTATTTGTGGTTCTAATGTTTGTTTGTAAAGCCTGGTTATCATCACTGTCACAGACATTAAAGGAGCTTCAGGAGCTCGTAGGTTCATAATAAAGTGGTGAAACCAGGCTGGACACAGAGAGAAGACTGAAGAGGCGTTTATGAAAACGTCCAACCTTCCGTCTCCTCGGAAAGCCGGAAAACTCGCTGAAACATTTCCAGGAGCAAACACATCTGGAATCAGGTCTGAGTGCGAAAACGCAAAGCGCTGACAGGGACAGAGACGGCCAAACGCCATGCAAGCTGAAGCAGAAGCCACTGAAACAAAGATGGCAGACTGTGCCACGAGAAACAGGAAGAAACGTTCATTCCCAGAGCTACCAAAGAGGCGGAGCCTGGAAGCGTTTACAGGTGAGCGTTTAACTTCAGGTGGATGAAAGATAGCGAAACAATGAGGAGGAGGAGGAGGAGGAGGAAGGAGGGGAAGGTGGCGGTGGGATGAAGATGAGAAAGGAGGGAGGAGCATATTTACCCGTCTTTTTCGTAAAGCAACGCTCGCTCGAATCTGTCTCGGGGCGGGAGGGGGCGGGGTTTGTTGTGTGTGTGTCTGCAACCACTGCTCACACTGCAGGGAGGAGAGCACAGAGAGACCATCAGTAACACAAACACACGTTTACACACAAATACAGAAACAACAACAGGCAGACAAACTGGTAAAAAACAAACACCAAGTTTGGATGCACCAGCGTGAACGTGTGGACTCGATGTGTTCCACAATAACACAAATATTCCCCTTTTTCACCAGCGCAGCTAAACTGCATTCACTTCTATTATCATTGGATCGTTTTCTGTTTAACCCCTTAGCAGTCGGACGTACCGCCCACGGGACATTGGATGGTTTAGGGGACTAATTGGACTGCTAAGGGGTTAAAGCTGTAAAACTACGTCTGCAGCAGCTCACAAGCTGCAGTTTGTAGAAACACTGGTTTTATTTGAAGTGTCCACCCTGAGGAAGGCCTTTATCCACACCCACAGTGGGCTGTGTCATTACTGTAATTAGTGTTTTCATTTATCAGGTTTTCACTGTTTAACGTTTTACCGTAAATACTGGAATACAGCAGAGTGCTCACTTAGCTTGCTCACATTTTATTAGGCTTTTGTACTGAGCGTACACGGCTCCTGTTGCCGTGACGATAATCACAGATTTCACTACAATAGAAACAGAACTACATCTATTCCCTCGATCATACTGCTGCGGTTTACATCGTGGAATATACATTCTGGCCGAGCTCGAGAGCGCCCCCTGTGGAAGAAGAAACAGCCCCCTGATTTCACCCAAACAATTTAAACAGTGAAAACGTATCCGCCCACAGCGAGCGTTTCCACGGACACGCGCCATGTTTTACTGTTTCGAGACTGTAAACGCTCGTGTCCACATAAACAAAGTAAACGATGCAGAAACAACACACAGAGCTGCAGGGACGCAGAGGTGAGCGGGCTCAGAGTCTGAGTCACACTCGTCATTGCACCGCCTCTGACACACACACACACACACGCACACGCACGCACACACACACACACACACACACACACACACACACA
>NW_005187765.1:225016-232534 GCF_000239375.1 Pundamilia nyererei | reverse complement strand
CACACACACACACACACACACACACCTTCAGGTCCAGCATTACAAATAAAAAGCAAGTACAGAGGTCAGTGTGCTGCATTATGTGCTGATACAATCACGGCTGCCAGATAACACAAAACACAAACTGAACTGTGGAGGCGCCATCAAGGCCCAGAGTGGCCCGGTGCATTATGGGTAACAGAAAGATACCTGCTATCTGCTGATATCTGCCCACAGCAGTGACGTTTGTCAGGACATTTTATTTTTTATTTACAGCTTCAGAAATAAAAAAGTGCAGAAGAAGAAACCCAAAGGAAACAGAGGCTTAACTGAGCCGCCCAAAGACGCTAATCTGTCAGACAGGGCGAAGCGAGGCTACCGTAAGGGAGGGCGAGACAAAAAAAAGACAAAAGATATGCTGGAAAGGAGGAAAGATGGAGGGATAAGAGGGATGCAACAGGCTGCACAGCTCAGGGACGTATTTACGGATGGAGGGATGATGGAAGGGGGCAGGAGACAGAGAGAGAGAGATTAAGAGCTTAACAGGGTTGGTAAGACCAATTAGGAGGCAGCTGAGACTGGAGGTGAGGAGGATGAGGGAGGATAGAAAACGTCTGCACCCGCATCACCGACAGAGAGAAGTCTGCGTTTACAGGAAGACGAGGAAGGCGAGGATGCAGAGAGCTAAATACATGTAGAACTAAATATCAGTACAAGATGTCCAAAATATTTGTTAATGTTAAAGCATCAGTGCTGTGAGCCAAGAATCACCTTGAAACCACGAAAAAATGAACAACAGAGATATTCTGAGTGTGGATTTATTCAGTTTTAGAAAAATAAGTCTGTAACAGAAGACTTCCTGAGCCAGCAACGAGCCAAGAATGGTTTTGAAACCAAGGAAAGGTGAAAAATGTGATTATTTACAGGCTGTCCTGTGTGAAGGCTTTGAAAAATAAAGCCGAATTCACCTTTAGCACATCCTGCATCCTGCAAAAGTCATCTCACGTTAATCGGAGAGAGCTGCACGTGTAGGAAGTCCGACCCCGGGCCCATTTTTGTGTGCATGTCTATTTTTTCTTCCACAACACAGAAGCAACAGACAGAAAGGATTAAAGAAAACGAGCATTTCTCTAGCTGCTCACTTTAAAATCAAGCTATCGTGAGCTTCACAAACAGGTTTTCTATCTGCTGCTGAGGGCCTGTCGTCAGTGTTAATGGGCTGAGTATTGTTGCAGATAAAGGAGGTGTAAGCTGATACAGGGAGGTGCCACGGCTCCCACCTAAACTAGGATTTATCACCGTGTTCCCCCACCACCACACAAAGCCCCCGCTAAGCCAGCAGCTAATGAGCTAGCCCCACTAACTCACTTTAGCTTTGTTCTGCTGCAGACACAGCCTGCTGCATTGTTTCTAGCTTTGCAGCACTAAACGGCTCCGCGCGGCTTAAAACTGGAAACCAGAGCTGCCAGCACTGTTAATACCAGCAGGGTCAAAACTTTAGGTTAATAAATATAAAGCACATAACGACTATGAAACGATACACAGGCCCTGATGTGAGCGAGATGCTAGCATCAAGGCAGAAGCTAATCTTCTAAGACAACTCTTTCATACTTTGAAACTTGCCTTTGTATCCTTTTAAAACAAAACACAAGCTCCTAATGATTCATTAACACCCACATTAACTGTACATGTTAGCATGTTTAAATTTGCTTTTTACCTTTACGTAACAATGAGTCATTAGCGTAAAATGAAGTGACACGTAGCTTTTACATCACGCTAAAAGAGGAAATATGATCTTTTCGCAATATATAAATACAGTGCACCACAGTAGCATTTTTTATGTTAGCATTAACAGCTAGCATGTAAACTTCGGAGATTGCCATGTTGATGACGCTGATTCTTTTAATAAAGTCTAAATATAAATTGTGAAATTAGCTTCATTTTCAGGTTAGCATTAAGCCTTTGCACTGCTTGGATTTTGATTCGTCAACAGTCATCCATCCATCTTCCAGTTGTGTTTTATGTTTTAGCAGAACTTAACCAATCCAGGGTCTGCAAACAGCATCATGTGATTTTCCTAAAAGTAACAAACTGCCTCCAATTACTCAGCAAGTCTGCATTGAAAATAATCAAGTTAAAGCTGATCAATCAGGCCACGGCACCGGCGTGTTCTGGTTAGAGCGCGTCGCAGAGTAACTGGGTTGACTGGGAACAGAATGTGAGCCGTGACAAACGCACAAACACCCGAGGAGGAGCCTGGTGATGATGCTTTTAACTGTGTGCGAGCAGGCCAGCGGCAGAGCGGGGCCCTGTAATACACTCTGATGGTAAAAATAACTCGCCGAGCGGGACGAGGAATGCGTGCGCTGAAGAATGCCGCTCTGCTGACGGGTGACAGGCATGGACAAGTGCAGAGGGAGGCGAGAGAGGAGGAGAAACACCTGAGAGGCAGAAACCTGTACGAGTTCTCGAGAAAAGGAGGATTAGATAAGAGTGAGAGTGCAGTTAGACGAGAGTCACCGTCAGCCTTTGTGCACGTTTGGGAAAATTAAGCAGAATTTGCTGTTGGCACTTCCTGTTTCAACGAGCTAAAAACTGAATAAATGTGAAGCTAACGTAGAAACGTGACTATTGTCAGGCAGCTTCTGCTGAGACACGTCTCTGCTCCTGCGTCCCCGTAAACCTTTCTGACCTCATGTGTCTGTCCTCACATTTATCTCTTGGAGTTTGTTTTGTGTCATCTTTTGTTTTTAGCGGTTTATGTCTCAGTTGTGTCGTTTTCAGCCTTTAACGTATCCGTTCGGCATCCTGTGTCAGGTCTTTGCTGTTATCGTTGAACGCCGGAGGTTCGCTCGTGTTTACTCTGCTGGAAACACGTTCGGTCTGCTGCTGTTTGCTTTGGGACGATGTCCTCGGGTGTCACTCGGGCCTCTGAACGAAGAAACGGGGCGTTTCGTTGAACTATTTCACAACCTGCGCTCGTGTGGCGGGGATGGAGCGGGTCGAGAGAGAGAGAGGATCCACAGGGTGTGGAGGAGAAAACAGGAAGTGAGAAAAGAAGAAGAAGAACCCGAGAAAGAAGCGAGCGCCTGAGACAGAGAATCCAGTCAGACCAGACGAGCCGCTGCTCATCCCGCACGGACGCTGTAAACTTTGCTGCACCCTGATTGGCCGGTGGCCCGCCACCCTCCGCGTAACCTGATGACGGATAGGCTCCCGCTGCCGCCTGAACCTCCACCCTCCTCTCTCCCTCCCTGCATCCTTATCTCCTCGGATGAGTCAGTGCACGCGGTTACTGGTTAACTCTGAGCTTCAACGCTCTGACTGAGAGCGTGATGGAAGCAGCGCTCCAACCGCAGCGCGCGCCGGCGTCTGCCCGTCATGACGCTGCAGTATTACTTCCTGTATCTGAGCGAGAGAAGGCATCAGCTGACTGCTGATGAGGAGTATGAGAGAACGCACGGAGCATCTTTCTCAGCCGGCTGCGATTGTGCGCGAGGAGACTGGCTGTAAATGCGCCGCCGCCCGGCCTCCCACACAAATACCAACACAATAAAACACGCCTCGTTTCAAACGCTCGTCTTTGGTGCTCTTCTTCTTTCCCTGTTTCACGGCTGATCGTTGTAGGTTTACGGCCCAGAAGTTTCTTCATTTGCATCTTAGATTTGTGCTTTTTGGTTTGTAGTGTTTTGCATCGTATGGTTTTTGTTTTATTTCCAATCTTGTGTGATTTTGTTTCCCTCTCTTGTATTTTTAAACCCTTCTGCATGTTCATCGTCCCCGTTGTCACTTTAGCATTTTGCTTTCATTGTTTTTGTCACGTTTTTATGGGTTTGATCTCTTTTTCCATGTTTTGTTTCATTTATAATTTTAGAACTTGTTTGGTCCGATTGTAGTCATTTAGACTGACGATTAAACTACAAACACCAGACTGCCACTGATGCTTCATCCTGTCTAACCTGAACACAAAGACTGGACCCTCCTGGACTGTCCTCCATCTTTCTTCTGTAATTACAGACATGGTGTGTGTGTGGGGGGGAGGGGGGGGGGGGTGCGTGTTGAGCGGCTGTCTCTCACACACACACACACACACACACACACACACACACACACACACACACACTTAAACACACTTAAACAGGTGTTGGAGACAGCCAGCGGCCTCTGCTGTGAGAGCTCCATTCATTCACACTAACAGATGCTAACCTGGGCGAGCTACGTGTGTTAGCAGATGCTAACCTGCCAGCTCTGTGCACTTTCAGCCAAACATTTGCGCCGTTAGTGTCTTCAGCGCGACGGCGGCGAGCAGATGTTAGCGTGTCATGCCGACACACAGCTCAGTGTCCAGTTTATTAGGCACAGCGGCGTCTGGTTCAGGTGGAGATGTGATAGGATACTTTGTTCAGGTGATTTGAAACATTTAGTTTTTGCATTTTTGTTGTTTTGTATGAAAACTTGTTACTTTTTTTTTAATGTAATCATTTTTTTCCACCTAGTTTTGTGTCGTTTTGTTCATTTGTGGTGTCGATTTAAACATTTCTGGTGTTTTTGTTGCTTTGCCTCACTCGTTTGACAAAATTCTCCATCTTTTTTTTGCTGCACCCTGGAGTCTCCTGGAGTCTCCTGGAGTCTCCTGGAGTCTCCTGGAGTCCCCTGGAGTCCCCTGGAGTCCCCTGGAGTCTCCTGGAGTCTCCTGGAGTCCGTCTGCTCCTTATTTTCCGTCTTTTTGCGTCTCCTGGTTGTTGCCGAGCGTCTCGGTCTGATTTACTTAACAGGCTGGAGAACACGAGTCCTTCAGCTGAACTTTGCTCCCGGCTCTCAGTCTTAATGTTCAGCCAAACTGATCTAACCCGTCCTGACACACATTAACGCGTCCTTCCTCACACCCTCTAAACTTTAACTCCACTTTATTCTCCCTCTGAGCCGCCGAGCGTCTCCTCTCAGTCTCTCCTTCTCCCGTCTTTCCATCACTTCAGTCCTCCTCAGTCTCTCCGTCCTCACAGAGACGACTCCTCCAACATCCAGCAGTTGTCTCTCTGCTCAACAAGCAACACATTCATTGCACACACACGCGCGCACACACAGCAGCTGGCGTGCACACAGACACGCCGCCTGCTCACACAACTGGAAGTGTTACGTCTGCGTGTGAACAACACAAAAATGCACCCACACACACAGCCCACATATTTGCAGGCTGACAGACACTGGTGTGTGTTGGAGTGGGAGGAGGCGCGCACACACACACACACACACACACACACACAGCTGGCCACATCCATAACACAGCAGAGGGTCGTGTGCTGCTCTCCCTGCAGAGACGAGCTGGTCTCCCGTTGGTTTACGGATGCCGGTCGAGATGTTCAGCTGACGACAGAAAAGTGAGCAGGTTTCAGCCCGAGCCCAACAAGAACACCGGCCCTCAAATCTTTCTCCAAGTGGACCGAATACTCTGATTACTCTGACTGTCACTGACCCGTTCCACACCTCTTCGTGGCCGGTTACTCTTTGTCGTGCCCGTCGTCTTCTCGGAGCTCGCCGCCTCGAGCGCACGTGTATTGTTGCATTGTGATGTAAATCCTCTGCAGACGACTCGCCGTCCCAAAAACCAAACTGCTGTTCTGTGGCTGCTTCACGGTTCCATGTCAGAGCTCTCTGCAGTCTCACCGGCGTTTGCTGCTTCGTGGCAGTTTTGGATCTCACGTCTTCATCTGAAGTTATTTCACATTTTAAAAGCAGTTTTTCTCCTCTTTGGTCTCTTTTCAGTCGTTTGACATTCTTTTTGTAATTTATGGCTCACTGATGATTCAGTTGGTTTGTTGGCCCCTTCGGGTCATTTCAGTTTTCTTTGCAACACTGTCTCAGTGTGTCCTGTGGTCTCTGGGAGCACGACGGGACGCTACCTGAAGTCTGTTTATTCGTCCTAATTTAAATGTGTCCACACCCACTCAGGATAAAGGGGATAAAGGGGCCTGTTCGCTCCTGATAGGCCGTCCTGTCCTGGAAGGGGCCTGAAATGTGTTTACAGAGGCGAAGGTGGAGTGAAAGGCTCGCCGTCAGGCAGGAGTGGCGTCGTTCAAAGAAAGAAAAGAGAACAATGGGAGCAGACAGACGGGAAGGAAGACGCTCTGCTGCACGCAGACGAGCAGACAGACGGGTGAAAACGCCGTTTCTTTGTTTTCTGTGACTTCAACACGAGTAACAAAGGCGTTTGGGTCGTTGTCCCGGTCTACGATTCTGACCAGCTGCACACCTGGGATCTAAACGTTACCTGGAGTTTGCTTCCTGCAGGCCGACAGGGATGAGGAGGAGCCTCGGCGGCGCTCAGGTGTCTGCGGATGCTGGGAAGGATGTAAAACCTATCAGTGACCTGACAGAGGACTCCTGCAGGAGTCGCTCCTCCTCCTCCACATCTCCCTGTGTGCAAACCCTCACAGCTCTTTCATCACCTGAAATACAGGACGAGCCTCTGCTCAATAAGTTCAGAGCTCAAACTGGCTTTAGCTTGTTTGAGCATGCAGCGAGGCCTCAAGGCGACACACACACCAGCCTGCAGAGTGTGTGCGTGTGTTTTCACGTCAAATCATGCGAGCAACTGCAGCTTTTATTCTGCGTTACAAACAGAACGGACGAGTCGATCGAGCTCAAGGTTTTCACAATAAAACCTGTCGACAGATGAAACATTTCACACTCATCCTCACCTCCACTCTACAACTACTCACTGAACACGTTCAGCTTTTCCTCATTTGGAGAAGATTCATTTTATGTCTTTCTGCACGTTTAGGTTGTTCTCCTTGGTGAGGAAACCGGTGAGCATCCAGGCTCCAAGAAAGAGGAATGAAGCAGAAGGAAGAGATGAAGGCGGCGAAGCAAAGGAATGAGGAAGAGAAGCCGCAGGGGGAGGAGAAGAACGAGGAGGGGGGATAGGCCGAAAAATGTGAAGAGCTAAAGATGAAGAAACAGGATGAAGAAGGCAGCAGGAAGAAGACTGAAGATTTCAAAAATAAAAAAGAAGAACACAAAGAAGTCAGAGGTGAAGAATGAGAAGAAGGCAGCGACGGAGAGACGGATGCAAAAAGAAAAGAAGAAGAAAGTCGTTCATTAAACCAGGAGGAGAAAAAAGGAGGTTAGACAAGGAGACAAAGGAGAGACCTGAGGTGATGAGAGAGCAGGAAAAAGGAGACAGGAGAGGAAACAAGGATGAGAAACAGCCGAACGACAAAGAAGAAAAAACTTCATCGTGTGTGTGTGTGTGTGTGTGTGTGTGTGTGTGTGTGTGTGTGTGTGTGTGCAGGGCGTGGTGCTGATGAAGACCAGGTTTCAGCTGCGTGAAAAGACTCAGAGGCCTTTTGTGTGTCTGCCTGAGGGGCAACACACACAAAGCTGTGTGTGTGTGTGACACCAGCACTTTCCCATGGGAGGGTTTATTGTTATTCTGCTCTGAAAGCTGAATGAGTCGGGTGGGCACACCTACTGCCACAACCCCCAAGTCACACCTGAGAGCACACACACACACACACACACACACACACACACACACAC